>NC_043020.1:16772759-16900259 GCF_006345805.1 Octopus sinensis
TCTGTTTTATGTTCAAATCAGCTAGAACCTGCATCCCACATCTGCCCTACAATGTCATTCTAAATATAAAGAATCACATATTTGAAAGCTACAAAATAATGCATGATTAATTCAAAACAACATGAATAAAAAAGCATTACATTTCACAGAGTAATCTGAATGCTAAAGGGTTAAAGGCTCATTATATTTATACCTATTACACATCATGCTACACACAAACACACACCCCACAAAATTGTCAAGAATTATATGCATATATGCCTGTATGTATGTATCATATATGTATATACACAAAAAAATGTAAGTATACAAATACTCACATACATAGATATGCGTAAATAAATGTGTGTTTCTATAAAACATATCATCTCATCATCATCATCATCATTTAATGTCCGTTTTCCATGCTAGCATGGGTTGGACGGTTCGACTGGGGTCTGGGAAGCCAGGAGGCTACACTAGGCTCCAGTTTGATCTGGTAGTGTTTCTACAGCTGGATGCCCTTCCTAATGCCAACCACTCCGTGAGTGTAGTGGGTGCTTTTTACGTGCCACTGGCATAGGAGCCAGAGGAGGCTGGCAACGCGCGATCAGTTGGTGCATTTTACGTGCCACCGGCACGGATGCCAATTAGGGCGGCACTATATATGCACACATATACACATACACAAAATTCTCGAGGATTGCACATACATTCACTCATCCATGATGTATATATATATATATATATATACACACACACACACACACACAAACATTCATACCTACTTGCGCATAGGTGGCGAGCTGGCAGAAACGTTAGCGTGCCGGGCGATATACTTAGCCGTATTTCGTCTGTCGTTATATTCTGAGTTCAAATTCCGCGGAGTCGACTTTGCCTTTCATCCTTTCAGGGTCGATAAATAAAGTACCAGATTCGCACTGGGATCGATGTAATTGATTTAATCCCTTTGTCTGTCCTTGTTTGTCCCCTCCATGTTTAGCCCCTTGTGGATAGTAAAGAAATACATATGTAAAATATAGTACACACACACACACACCACGTGTTTAGACATACCTTAAATAAAATTATGCCCACACTTCTTGGATATGTTTACATTAGTAACCATGTAATATTATGTTCTATTATACCCAATTACCTGCTAACTGTTGCTGTTTCTAATCAGTGTAAGTAGAATTTTCCTACACCCAACATTAACTCAAATTCTTGTAATTGTATCAACCCCAATAATTATCTTCTGAATTCCAAGTACCCACTTACATATTATGTACACTAAGCAATAGTTGAAACAAACGATTTTGCTAGGCGTACATTAACCTCCCTTTGAACTCAGTAAAATTTCAATACCACCAACATGTCTATACATTACATAAGGTGGAGGCGCAATGGCCCAGTGGTTAGGGCAGCGGACTCGCGGTCGTAGGATCGCAGTTTCGATTCCCAGACCGGGCGTTGTGAGTGTTTATTGAGCGAAAACACCTAAAGCTCCACGAGGCTCCGGCAGGGATGGTGGTGATCCCTGCTGTACTCTTTCACCACAACTTTCTCTCACTCTTACTTCCTGTTTCTGTTGTACCTGTATTTCAAAGGGCCGGCCTTGTCACTCTCTGTGTCACGCTGAATATCCCCGAGAACTACATTAAGGGTACACGTGTCTGTGGAATGCTCAGCCACTGACACGTTAATTTCACGAGCAGGCTGTTCCGTTGATCGGATCAACCGGATCCCTCGTCGTCGTAACCGACGGAGTGCTTCCATCCATCCACATTACATAACCAAAATTGAAGTAACATCACATTGTTATCAAAATTAAAAAGAGAGTTGTGGAGGCCTCCACAACCATGGCAAGACAATTTAGTTTAGCAATTTAGGTTAAGATGGAAAACAATGGTAAAAATCAAGACAGAACTGGAAACACACAGTGACCAGTACTGTATAACAGCACTTGATGGTCGGGCCAGTACCGTGATTCTGTGATATATGGATATAGGTATATTTATATATATATATTAACAGTTTGATTTGAAAACCCCACTAGAATGGGAGAAAGCGCTAATACATAATCTAAGTTATATGATGTATAAAAAATGTAATATACAAATAAATATCTGTAAATATAAATCATCCAATTTTCTGAGTACCTCATTTCTTCTAATATAAAATACCTGTACATCATCTCCAAACCTTTCAATATATATATTAACATATATATATATATATATAGATAGATAGGTAGATAGATTTATATTTATATATATATACATATACATATATATATATATATATATATATATATATATATATATATATATATATACGAGCAAAACGCCCCCCCCCCCCGTCCAATGGATGGTGCTGAGTTGTCAAACATTTAAACCAAATTTTCTCAAAACAACTTGTCTGACCGCCCATAGGCCTCCTCTTTGAGAAATACTGATTTAACCTAAATTTGAGACACTGAACAAGCCGGCTTTTTTTGCGCAAACTCCACATGCATTTTTCTCGTGTATGCGTAGTATCGATCGCAACAGCTGATGTACTTGCGCATAGAAATGCAAGTTCCCATGGCATTAACGATCACATTCTTACCTGGAATCGATTTTTGTAATTTTTTCAAGACTTATACATGCCCTGATACCATCGGTATCTACATATCAAATTTGAGCACAATCGGATGGTGGATGTCCGATATCCTAGAAGACACACACACACAGACAGACTGGATTTTATATAATATATATATATATATATATATATATATATATATACTTATATTAAGGGCATTACTATACATAAATACCTCACGCTAGGAGGGACTCTTAAAGTCAAAACTACCATAATAAATATTATAAGAAATATGAGGCATTTATGTATAGTAATGCCTTTAATAAAGTAAATATATTTAAGAGGAATAATTGATGGGTTTTTCTTATAAAGATTTTATCCTATTTTTCAATTATATATATATATATATATATATATATATATATATATAGAGAGAGAGAGAGAGAGAGAGAGAGAGATTTATATTTATATATATACAAAACACCTTGTGTATGTATGTATGTATTGTTGATCTATGAGAGTTGTTTTTTGGCAAGAACTTGGCTTATGAAGAGTCCAGAATGGGCAAGACAGGTGTCTAACTTCTTTCCATTAATAGCTTTTCCAATGGCACTGGTTGTAGTCATAGGAAGATGTCTTAGTCTAAGGAAGCATATGTTTTTGTGGTAGTTGTTCTTTGCTTTACATTATGGACCTTGTTGGTGATGATGAGGATGTGCGGCTTAGTGGTTAGGGTATTCAGCTCACAATCCTAAGGTCGCGAGTTCAATTACTAGCAGTACATTCTGTCCTTGAGCAAAACACTTTATTTCATGCTTTTCCAGTTTACTCAGCTGGCAAAAATAAGGTGTACCTGTAATTCAAAGGACCAACCTTATCAGATTCTGTGTCACTGAACTCCCCTGAAAACTACATGTCTGTGGAGTTCTCAGCCACTTGCACGTTAATTTCATGAGCAGGCTGTTCCAGTGATCAGATCAACAAATGTCATCATAACCAATGGAGTTCCAGTTGTTGGTGATCAATGAGAGATGTTGGTATCCATTATTTGTCAAAATGTTTTTTGGAAATACAGTGTAAATGGCTCTGTTGTTTTGCATTTCAACATCTGCTACGAATGCAAGCAAATTCATTTTTGATGTAGTTGTGCTTGACACTGCTGAGAAATAGTAATTTAAAATGTATGAAAAAGTCTCTGCAGGCTATTTTCTTGCAGAATCATGTGATAACACTTCCTCCTAAAAAGCTGAGTATGAAGTCAAATAGGAGGAGAGCTCCTGCTTCTTTGAAATGTTCAATAAGGAAATCAATATTATTGAATACTTGCTTCATTACAATTCACACCAGTGTGAACCCATAATCATTTAAATGTATTTTAAAGTGTCTATCTATATGTGTACAAATCTATCTATCTATCTATCTGTGTGTGTGTACTAGCTACAACCTTTAATAATTTCATTTAATCATTAACCTTTAATAATTTCAATTATCGTCAGCTGATAGCTAGAATTGAACTCTTATAATCCAAAACTTGTAACTCATTTCTTACAAAATATTTTTTAATTTTACATATAATTATTTGTTTATCTCTCCCTAATTTTGTTAATTTCTCACAGATGGTATTTCTTACCAACAAAATCTTCATTTCAGATGAAATCCCTATTTAAGATACTTCATCATTCTCAGCTTTCTCTGTTTCTCAAATTAGCTGTAAACTTCTTAACATATACATCTTTTCATGAATTAATTCTCCATCTCAAATTACTTCAAATCTTATTGACATACTTACATTTATATAAACATATACATACATATATATATTTATTTACATACTTGTGTGTGTGTATATATACATATATGTGTGTGTGTGTGTGTGTGTATAATCAAAATAAGCAACAGGATATCAAGAAGTGATGCAGTACGACTGTTTCAAGCAGCTCCATTTAATTTAATAATGCAATCATTACATCAACTTAAATGCAGGGCTATCCTCAGCTGCACAAATAAATAGATAGAGTTTTAATCAGTCAGGCACATTAATATAATTTTACTCAAATACTCTAATAGAGCATGAAGATAGAAAAAATCCATGTTGTCGCTATGTAGGAGTGGCTGTATGGTAAGTAGCTTGCTTACCAACCACATGGTTCTGGGTTCAGTCCCACTGCATGGCACCTTGGGCAAGTGTCTTCTACTATAGCCTCAGGCTGACCAAAGCCTTGTGAGTGGATTGGTAGACAAAACTGAAAGAAGCCCGTTGTATATATGTATATGTGTGTGTATATTGTTTGTGTGTCAGTGTTTGTCCCCCTATATATATATTATATATATAATATATATATATATATATATATATACTACATATATATGTGTGTGTATCTATAAATGTATACATATATGTGTGTATATATATACGTATATATATATATATATATATAATTAAGATTCAGTTGAATTAGGTACTTAAGTTTAGGCACCAAGTCAGTCTGGTATCATCCGCACTGCTCGAAGTTAGGTGAATAAAAAGCAAATAAGTAACAAGGATGTGAAGGCATTAGTCTGCTACGGCCATTTCAGGTGGCTCCATTTAATCGACAAATGCAAGCATTACATCAATTTGAAACACAGCGCCTTCCTCGGATGCATAAGACCATATAGGTTTTCAACATACAGGATACTCCATTATAATTTTTTATTAAATATTTCATCAAAACTAGAGAATAAAAGAGTTACATGCTACAATAATAGCAAGAAGCATGTAATTCTTTTATTCTCTACTTCTGATGAAATATTTGCTAAAAATTATAATGGAGTATCCTGTATGTTGAAAATTGCACCATCAAAATGATGGGTGCATTTGCTAGTATATATATATATATGTGTGTGTGTGTATGTATATATATATATATGTATATATGTGAAGGTGCATGGCTCAGTGGTTGGAGCATCGAGCTTACGATCGTGAGGTTCTGAGCTTGAATCCCGGACCGAGCTGCATGTTGTGTTCTTGAGCAAGACACTTTATTTCATGTTGCTCCAGTTCACTCAGCCTCTTGATGTGCTTTAATGTACACGATATTTATATATATATACACACACACACACATATATGTATATGTATGTATATATATGTATATATCTGTATGTATGTATTTATATGTATATATATGTATGTAAATATATATATATACACACACACACACACACACATATATGTATATATATATATATATATGTATATATTTATATATATATAATATATATATATATATATATATGTATTTATTTACATGTATATATATGTATTTATTTACATGTATATACATGTATGTATTTACATGTATATATATGTATGTATTTACATGTATATATATGTATGTATTTACATGTATATATATGTATGTATTTACATGTATATATATGTATGTATTTACATGTATATATATGTATGTATTTACATGTATATATATGTATGTATTTATATGTATATATATGTATGTATGTAAATATATATCTATCTATCTATATATGTTTATATATATATATATGTATATATGTATATATATATGTATGTATATATATGTATATATGTATATATGTATGTATATATGTATGTATATATATGTATGTATGTATATATGTATGTATATATATATATGTATATGTATGTATGTATGTATGTATATATATATGTATATATGTATGTATGTATATATATATATGTATGTATGTATATATATGTATATATGTATGTATGTATATATATGTATGTATATATATGTATGTATATATATGTATGTATATATATGTATATATATGTATGTATGTATATATATGTATATATCTGTATGTATGTATTTATATGTATATATATGTATGTATGTATTTATATATATATATATATATAGCCTCAGGATTCTTGAAATTTTCTACAAACTATTTATATATTTATTATTTTAAACATATAATCACATACATATGTGAGATAAATAGATGACAATATTAGATTACAATGGAATTACTACAAGACAATATCAAATTACTATATGACAATTATTAGATAAATATCCCATAATATTTAATTTTTGTTTCAGAAACACTGTACAACATATGATGCATATTTTTTATCTTTTCTTTTTCTTCTCCTTATATTTACTTTTTCCCTTCAACCCCCTACTACAATGACAAATATACTTAAATGTTTAATCATATCATTTGCCGTCTTTATTCTGCCTCCTATCATTCAATATCAACTAATTTTTTACCGTAGTACTTTGAGAGAAAAATCACCCATTAATTTCTATGAAATTTACTTTTATATACATAGATTTGTAGAACAGCCATCAGTTTTATTTCTACATTTCAAATAGCTCTGCTCCCTTTTCTTTTTACTTGTGATTTCATATCCATGTTGACTTTTAAGTATGATGAAATGTAGTTAGTTTGATGAGCATTTCAAGCAGTAATTTGATAAGCTTACTAAACAAAATACCAGTTCTGTTGCGAGTACAAAATATGTAAATATATTATGATTTATAACACTCTACTAGATTAAGACTGAGTTCTGTTTTTACCAATTTATAGTTGCCTTTATTTTAATGAACATCATAACTCGCACACACATCATCATCATCATTGTTCGACCGTGGTCGAGACAATGGAGTTTACCATGCTACGCCAGACTTCACGGTCCATCATGGCATTACGGAGGTCCTGTTGCTGGATGCCTGTATCCCTGGAGATTACATCAGGGTAGGAGAGTGTGCACCCTCTGGTATTGCGAGTAGATGGCTTCCAGAGGAGAAGAGTAGAAATTACTTCTTTTTCAGCTCACACACACACACATGTAATTCTCTCGAAAATTTCAAGAAGACTCAGTTGAGAATTCTTGTCTTGTAAGTTATTTGGTGACCTCACAAACTTGCCGAGTTTAGTCATGTGCAGAGAGTGAATGTGTGCTCTTCTTTACTGTCACATCTCATAAATGAACCTTTTTTTGGGGCTGAATGGTGACTGGTGATGAGAAATGGGTTCTCTATAAAAATGTCAAGCACCAGAAACAGTGGGTAGGAAAAGGAGAAACACTAGCATCCCAGGCTAAAGGTCTTCACCCATGTAAGGTGTTGTTATCTGTTTCATTGGATATGAAAGGTTTAGTCCACTTTGAACTATTAAACCCAAACCAAACAATAACAAAGTTGATCTGCTGCAAGTAGCTTGAGTGGCTTTAGTCAGTGCTAGGAGAAATTGACTGTCTTTGGTTTCAAGATGAAAGGTGTTCTTCCATCAGGATAATACTTGGCCACATGCAGCAAGAATGACATTCCAAAGGCAGGAGCAGTTTGAATGAGAAACAATGCCCCACCCACCATATTCACCAGACATTACCCCATCTGATTATCATCTATTCCACACTTTTCAAAATCATTTGGACAGAAAAAATATGAATTCTGTAGACAAGGTCAGAACAATACTGGAGAAGTATTTTTCTTCATGAACAAGTGAATTTTGGAAGAGGAGCCTTGCAAGTCTACCAGATAAATGGAAAAGCATTGTAGAAAATGAAGGGGAGTATATTTTAGATTAAAAAAGAAGTTTATTTATCTAATATATATATATACCTACCCAGGCCTGTTCCCCATTTTTTTAGGAGCAGGTAGCCACAAGAAGACACACACCAGGAATTCCATTCATTATTTATGTGATGACCCAATATTTGAGCTACTTTCTTTCGTGCTTGATCAGAATTCCACTGAACAGTTGCAGGATAGTGGTTTGTGTGCTATATAAGCCTGCATGATTACTGCACTATCTCGGCATGAAACTTCAAGAGGCTCAGCTATAATAATCCTGGTTTTATTAAATGATACATAAATATGCGTGTTGTGTATGTTTGTGTTTGTTTGTGTCCATATGTCTTGGGCAGAGGTTGGTATTTGTTTACATTCCTCATAAACAAGGCATACTGTTCCTTGATTTGATACACGAAAACCATTGGAATAAAGTACTCTCCTTGAAAACCAGCAACACTTGGTGTTTGGAAAGGCATCTGTCTCAAGTGTTTTGTCCAAGCCATGCCAGTATGAAAAATGGACATAAAATCCACAATGATGATTTCCTGAAAGTTAAGTTGTTATTTGGATAATAACCTAAATTGTAGAATAAATATATCTATTATCTGGCAGTTTCTTCTGAAAGACCTTTTGATTCCTTTGAGATCCATTAGACAATAGTTAAGAAAAGTAAGTAATGGTCCCAGGGTGGGGAATATTGCCTTGTGTTATTAAAATATCTCTGTTTTGACTTTTATTTGATTTGATCTTTGTTTTATGTAAGCCTTTTCTAGTGGTTAACTTAATCTGTCACTCATTCCAACACCCCCTCATGATGCCTTAGGTACATGTTACAGAATCTTCTTTGTTGCAAACATTCAGGCCAGATTTCCAGTTTGAGGATAATTACCTCTTTCTCTCCCTCCTATTATCTCAAAGGCCCCAACCAAAAGATAAGAAAACAATTCAACATTTTTGACCTTGGATAACTGACCCCTAACTAATCTGACATTGATTAGGTCACTAAGCAGTAGCTGTGTATTGCATGTCATCTAATAGAAAATGTCAGAAAAATATCTACAACTAATTTAGTGATATTTCATTGATTTGTTAGAGAGAATTTGTGGTTGCAGATTATATGACTAGACAGTGTGGTGGTAGACATTAAGATATGTGTGGAGCACCAGATGGAGTTTATATCTCTGATATTGATAACAGAGGTTAACAGTTGAGAATCAAATATAATTTGCAGCTAGAAGTGAAAAAAATGTATGCTATGAAATGCTGGTAATGGATTGAGGTGAAAACCTGTCATAAGACCAACAATTAAAATATTAGGGTTTTGTTTTTTGTTTTCTAAAGCTAAATCAGTAGGTTATTGTACAGCTCTGGAAAATCCTTCAGTCACACTGTTCTCTGTTAAAAAAATAAACTTTCTGATATTTTCCTGAAAATATGTTCTATGTAGCATTGTCTGTTAAGGAGAGTATCTGAATGTGATCTATATCTGTGTAAATATGTACTCAATTCAGTGTGTAATGAACAAAGCATCTTAATATGGTTTTGTGTAAATATATTTAATATAGTGCTGTCTGTTCAGAAGAGTATGCAAGTCACTTGTGTAAATATATACTTGAAACACAGTGTGTATCAGAGTATGTGAATATGTTTTGTGTAAATATACCTAACTAATCTAGAAATATGCAAAGTATTAATATGAAACATAAAAAAAGTTGGTCTATCAGTATGGATATTTAACACATAAATAGAAATTTGTGTCAGATATTGATTAGAAATAAACCTGTTTATACCAGTTTTAACTTTTGTCCAATTTGTAGCAATAAGGGAAATGAATGGTTATTTCTGAATCAATACATAATCAATTATAATGTATATACACATATATAAACATGTGTGTATGTGTGAGAGAAAGGATTGCAATGTTTATATTTTAATGGTATATTTTTTAATCAAATATTAACAGTAATAATTTGAAGTTGAATGCAGTTTTTCAGAATTTTTTTTTTATATAAGAGTATTTATGAGGATCTAAATATACACCAAGTACATGAGTAATTCATATTCTATACAGACTTTGGTAGGTTCTATGACAACTGTCTTTTATTACTTCACTATACCTGGTTGTAAAAAGACTTCAAGCTCAGCACACAAAAGGGTACAAAAACCCAGCGTTATGTCTTTGACTGAACTTGCCATAACACAAAAGATTCCTTGGATATAGAACACCTTAACCCTCCAGGAGAGTTGCAATGCAAACAACAGCACAGAATGTAATAGCTGAGAGGTATCTCGGAGTCTTAAAGGGTAAGGAGTTGAGGGCCAAAAAATTGTATGAAGCAGGTCTCTTGTCTGAAAACCTGCTGTTCAGCTCTCCCTAGATTCCCTTAGTACCACGACAACTACCTTGTATGGCTTCATTATTCCTGGTTGAAAAGGAACACTTCAAACTCAGTACCCAAAGAGTGCAAAATCAGCATTATGTCTTCTAATTATTAACTCCAACTTTATACCATGCAACGCACAACATCCAATAAAGATACTGAGGCCCTCTGTGACCATACTTATCTGGCAAGCTTCAGCTTCTCAAATTAGGAATAGAAACCTCTTTGTTTCCTCCTCTCTCTCTCTCTCTCTCATAATTACAAGATGTCAATGTGTTGCAGCGTTCTAGATGCACATATGCCATATCTAATATGCTATGGTCATTCTTCAAACATTTAATTGATTGTATGTGTGCCAAAAAGAATTGCTATCAATACTTCTGTACATTTTATATATTTATGCATTTTAAGCATGTAATAATGAGGACAGTTCCAGTTGAAATAAATGTCTATTTGTGTGGCTCTTAACAGCTCCAAGCAGTGTCTGTATGAGTATGCATGTATATGTATGTATATATATATATATGTGTATATATGTGTGTATATATGTATGTGTATGTATATAATATATACATATATGTGTGTGTGTATATATATATATATACATGTGGTATATATGTGTGTGTATATATATATATATATATGTGCATATATGTGTATATATATATATATATATATGTACATGTGTATACGTATATGTGTGTATATATATATATATATGTATGTGTGTGTATATATATATATGTATATGTATATCTGTGTATGTATATATATATATGTTTGTGTGTATATATATATGTATATGGGTGTGTGTATATATGTATGTGTATATATGTGTGTGTATATATGTATGTGTATGTATATATATATATATATATATATATATATATATGTATATGTGTATGCACACACACACATATATATATATATATATATATATATGTATATGTGTATGCACACACACACACATAGAGAGAGAGGGGGGATGGTTTCTAAAGGAACTGTAAAAGCTCTCGGTAAATTGCTTAAAGTCATTCTAGCTGTGTTGCTGGTTTTTGGTGGGTTTAATGATACAGTTATTCCAATAAAATTAGATTATCCTTTGCAAGCAGATCATCTCTGATGACTACCTTTCGCAGCATCGAATGCTATAAAAATAAAGTTTTATGCGTTTCCAATGGCGTAGGTATATAACAATAAAGCTCAATTGAATAACAGAGACCGAGAGAACAGAGCACACTGCTCCATGCACTACAAAAACTAAAAAGAAGCGAGGAGTGAGTGAGGGGGGGGGACGAGCGGAGCGGGGGGTTGGGGGATGGCGGGATGGTGAGAAGGGGGGGGATGTGGAGTTTTTGTTCAAAGCATCATTGATTCCATATTTTGTTTTACACAAAGCTCCAAAGGATAGTGAGAAGGCGAAAACAATACAAAAATAAAACACAAGCGGCAAGGCAAAGGAGTTAGGTGCAGTGGGGTGGGGTGGGGGGTGTGGAGAGACGGCTGTGTGAGTGTGTGCGTGTGTGCGCGTGTGTGTGTGTGTGTGTTGGCATTGGATAGCATCGCAACAGTGCAATGAAAATATAACTATGGTTATTGAAAGTGTGTATGTGTGCATACATACATACACACACATACACACACATACACACACATCTTGAGCTTTATATTAATGACAATATCAAGATTCCTATATAAAATTATGGGACAGTAATACTGTTTGCATGTGGGTGTATTTATATATATATATATCTATATATGTATAGTATATATATATATATATATATGTATATATATATAATATATATATATATAATATATATATATATGTATAATATATAATATATATATGTTATATATATAATAATATATTGTATATATATATAATATATAATATGTATATATATATAATATATATATGGATATATATATATATATATATGTATATATAGTTATATATATAGGTATATATATGTATATATATGTATATATGTATATATATGTATATATATAATGTATATATATATATATATGTATATATATATAATATATATTTATATATATAATGTGTATTATATATGTATATATATATATATGTATATAATATAATATATAATATATATATGTGTGATATATATGTGTATATATATATGTATATATATATAATATGTATATATATATAATATATATATATATATCTGTGTGTATATATATATGTATATTATATATATATGTAGTTATATATGTATATATATATATATATATATATATATATATATATATATATATTCTATATAAACGGCAGTTTGTCTGTGCGTTTTTCTGGTGTCGTTTTTCTCGTACCCTCACTCTGACCACGGCTTTCAACCGATTCTGATGAAACTTGATACACACATAGCCCAATGTCATAATTCAAAACTAACGCAGCGAAAATTTTGAAAAGTTCCCCCAGTTCTGAAAAAAATCGATAATTCGACATGGGGTCGAGAATCAGAAACCCAACCCACAGACCGTCTAGGGGACGCAACTCCACCTTTTTTAACTCTCAAAAAAATTTACCATCATTTTTTTTCCATTTTTTTGCTATTTTTTGGCTATAACTCTCTAAAAATGCTTTATAGTTATTTCCCTTACAAACCTGAGCAACGCCGGGCGATACTGCTAGTATATACATATATATATATAACGTCATCATTATCATCATCATCATACCATCCACTTTACCATACTCTCATGGATTAAACAGGGTTTATTAAAGTAGAATTTCTACTAGTTAATGTCCCCACCTGTTGCCAATCCTCACCTGTATCCAAGCAAGGTAATATTTCCCTGTGCTTTTCACAGAATATTGGAAATGAATGACACTGCTTATATGACAATGACACTCATTTACGACATACTTGTATACACACACACACACATACATTTATTTATACACATATGCAAACATATAACAAGCTTCTTTCAATTTCTCTCTTACAAATCCATGCACAAGGATCTCATCAGTCTGATGCTATAGTAGAAAACACTTGGCCAAAGTCCCACACAGTGGGACTGAACCCAAAACCATAAAGTTGGGAAGCAAACTTCTTAACCACACAGCCACACTTGTGTTACATATATATGTGGCACGTAAAAAGCACCCACTACACTCATGGAGTGGTTGGCGTTAGGAAGGGCATCCAGCCGTAGAAACACTGCCAGATCAGACTGGAGCCTGGTGCAGCCTCCTGGCTTCCCAGACCCCGGTCGAACCGTCCAACCCATGCTAGCACGGAAAACGGACGTTAAACGATGATGATGATGATGATATTTATATCTACTATATGTGTGTGGAGAGAGAGAAAGAAGGAGGGGAAGGGAGTTCCTGATGAGAAATACGTAAATCTGAACCAGTTTTGAAACATTTGTTCAATTGTTGGATGATGTATATTTTAACAAATTTCAAAGTGTGTTTGTGAGTGTACACACACACACACGCACGCACAAAAAAACCCACAAAGGATGGACAAATGCTTGTAAATGGCTAATACATCATTAATAATACGTATTTGGTGAAGAAAAGATATAGTCCTTAGAACCTCCATTACAGTTGTTTCAAAAATTCAGTAACTGCTTGATGTAATAATGTGTATTATGCAAGGAGTGGCTGTATGGTAAGGAGCTTGCTTACCAACCATATGGTTCCAAGTTCAGTCCCACTGAATCTGTACAAGCACTAAAAAAAAAATGTTTAGTGTTTAAAATAATTTGCCTTTTACTACTCATCCTTCCACTCAATCATATTAACACATCATGTTTTGTTTTTTGTGCTGTTGTTGTTCTTTAATCCTTTAGCATTCAGATTACTTCATCAAATGTAATGCTTATTTATTCACATTGTTTTGAATTAACCATGCATTTTCTTGTAGCTTTGAGACTTCAATTAGGGGATTGTTTACTTTTAGTATGACACTTTGAGGTAGGCATGAGAGATTGTATTTGGTCAGTTGGAGCATAAAACAAATAGAATATTTTGGGCTGGATATGGACAGTTTAAATGCTAAAGGGTTAATATTGTCATTACTCTACATGATTTTGAGAACAAATAGTGACACGTTGTTTTCCATCTCTAAATTTCTTAAACAAAGGCACTTGAAATCCAGATCATCTATGAAGTGTATGACGACTTAGACTCTCCAGATTATGAATACTCACGGCCATTTCTTGGTGCAGTCCATCAACAACAGAGTGGAAGCCTTGGCTCCTATTCCAGCAGTGCATCCGATAGTACTAAGGTAAAAAAAAATCAACACTTTCACTTCTTTCTTTTTGTAACTTCACTGAAATTTCGACTACAAATTTTACATCCCCTTCATCTTTTTTTTTATCTCTATTCCTTTCTTTTCTTTTTTTTTTCTTTTTTTTTCTTGAATTTCTCTAACCGAATGTTTGTTTTGTTTTTCCTTTACAATTTTATTATCCTAACATTTTCTTATTAATTTCATACACTATCTTTATTATTATCATTATTATTTTATATATATTGCTTAATTTCTACATTTTCGGACTTGACTGCTTATTTTTCATCCTTGCATCTGAATGTTTCATACTTCCATAATATTTTTATATTATCTTTTTACTTATATATATATATATATATATATACATATATATATATAAATATTAACTTTTTTTTGGTAATATCTTCATTTATATCATCTACAACTGTAGCCAAAGATTTTAAATTTGTTGGCTAGAATCGATTCCTCCCAAGTTTTCATCACACTATCATTGTGATGTCCATTTCCTGTACCCAAACACCCCCATTCCACACCCACCAGTTTAATTTTTTACAAAACAAAACTTAGTAATTGGTTTTTATCGGCAGCTGTTAATTTTTCTTTTTCCATTTTTTTTTCTATTATCAAAACTTGATAGTCTTTCAGTTTTAGTTTCAACACCATCCATATTAATGGATATGTCAATCAGATATTACAACCAATAAAATTGATTAATTCTGTGGCCCTTAATTATAATGAGTTATTTATATTTAAATATTTCTTCTTTAGTTAGTAACATTAATTTGGAAATTTTGTTTTCTTTTAATAAAATTGTTATTCTCCCACCCCGCAAAAAAATTTAATAAAATGAAATATAATACAGAAAAACAGAATAATAAATTTACAGACTGAAATTATCAATTTGGATTTTATAATTCATTTATTTACGGATATGGAAAATGACATAGTCTGAGAGTTCTGAGAGGTCAATATATAGTACAAGTTGAGTTTGGCTTTTTTTTTTTGCAACAGATTTCATTTCAGTTATGCAACTGAATCTCTTGATAAAGATATGAATAAAATTAAAATTTCACATCAGGATAGATTATATATTTAATTTAATTTTTTTTTTTTTTTGTACCACTGGCATTATAAACTTTCAAATTTTCAAATTAGCAAACATTTAGGAAGAAACATTGCATTGTTAACGAAATATCTTGTTGTTTAACAGTCACTACTGGCATTCAATCAGTTATGACGACGAGGGTTCTTGTTGATCTGATCAATGGAACAGCCTGCTTATGAAATTAACATACAAGTGGCTGAGTATTCCACAGACATGTGTACCCTTAACATAGTTCTCAGAGAGATGCAGTGTAACAAGGTTGGCCCTTTGAAATACAGGTACTACTCATTTTTGCCAGCTGAGTGGGCTGTTATTACTAATATAATAAACCATCATGGTGAGGATGTGTGATGTAGTGGTTAGAGTGCTGCACTCACATTCACTAGATCATAGGTTCAATTCCTAAAGCAGGCAGTGCATTGTCTTCTTGAGCAAAACCCTTCATCTCATGTTGCTCTGCAATGACTTTGACATTCAACACCTTACATGTTGGATGCTATGCACCTGTACAGGTAACATCAATTTAATGGAGGAAGTGAGATAATGTACAACAAACATTTGATTACTATAAACAAATCATTTGTGCAGATTATTCAACAAGAAATTTCAGAACTATCTTTCTCACACTCAAGAGACTACTGCTAATTAATTAATTAATTGATAAACTAAACTGCCACAGAAATCCTCAACACAAGTTGCAGTTTGTAGATAATGACTGTTACTCTATAACTTCTGTTGCAATGCTGGATAAACCATTAAGCAAAATAAGCACAAGCTTAGGACATCAAGGAAAAGGGGACAACACAGGAATGGTTTACGGCACAACAGAAATCATTTTAACCTGTTACCATATTTCTGTTGAGATTCTCTGTGTTTCTTTCAATTAATTTTAAATATAGCAAAGAATTTAGTAAAATAACTTAGTTATCATTAAGCTAGTGTTAGGAACATTAATTGTGACTAAGGTTTGGTAGAAGATTTTAATTCAGAACTTATGAAAACAAGACATTTGTACTACAGAGGTGGTTTCAGGTGGGTTGGTATCAAAATGGTTAAGACAGGAAGAACTAGCAGTGGCCCAAGGTGTCTTGATACTTATGTATCATTCACTTTTACATCTATGTTAACCCTTTTGTTACCATATTTCTGTTGAGA
Source organism: Octopus sinensis (assembly GCF_006345805.1). NCBI lineage: Eukaryota > Metazoa > Mollusca > Cephalopoda > Octopoda > Octopodidae > Octopus > Octopus sinensis. The sequence continues at coordinate 16,789,822 of NC_043020.1, forward strand.
TTCTCTGTGTTTCTTTCAATTAATTTTAAATATAACAAAGAATTTAGTAAAATAACTTAGTTATCATTAAGCTAGTGTTAGGAATATAAATTGTGACAAAGGTTTGGTAGAAGATTTTAATTCAGAACTTATGAAAACAAGACATTTGTACTACAGAGCCAAGCCGGTTTTGGCTGGGTTGGTAACGAAAGGGCTAAACTTGCTAAAATAATATTCAAAGTGATTTATATGATAAGAAATAGAATTTCAAAGTGTTCATAGTGTCATAGTGAGGATCTGATCAAAGACTTTGCAATTAAAAAAAAAGTAGGATAAATTTTTTTCAAATATAAATAAAGTGGAAGTATGCAAAAATAAATATTATATTCCATCTTAGTTTTGTTTCATTTTGAAAACAAAAAAAATTATTTTATGGTTTATTATTTATATTTTGAATTACGTATATATGGGGGCACCAAAATCTTTTAAGTGTTTAGGGTCTCTGTAGGTGTTAATTGAGACCTGGTCACTGGGCATTATAGACCACAAATGTGCAATTTGAACGGAGGCAATGCAAGTGGAAACTAGAGGAACATAATTAAGATCCACACTCAAAGATCAAATAGATACATATATTCATATATTCTTCCAGATTTACAAAACGGATGTATAAATTCCAGATATCTGGAATTTATATATCCGTTTTGTAAATTTGGAAGAATATATGAATATATATATGAATCCATTTGATCTTCGAGTGTGGATCTTAATTAATTATGTTCCTCTAATTTCTGCTTGCATTGCTTCCATTCAAATTAAGAAGTGCTATATATATATATATATATATATATATATAAAACTATGCATTATTTATGAAGTGCAACTGCTGCAATTAAGGATAACTTTGATGCATGGATCATGCTTTAATTAATTTAGGTGGTACCTTTGTAGTTGTTGTAAGAAGATGCAGACCCCCACTTGGCCCTTGTAATATTAGCCTAGCAGATCATTCAGATGTGATAACTGGATCTGCATCAGTATTGGACTGGTACTCAATTGGCCTCTTTGGGGATGAAAGACACAACTAATCTTGACAGAATATGAACTCAATCCAAATGGCAAAGAACTAGAATGAATATGGCAATGCATTCAACACAATGTCTCTTCTAATCAACCACCTTAGACAGACAGACAGACAGATAGATAGATAGATAGTTAGATAGATAGATATACAGACAGATAGACAGTCATGTACATACACACTGCAGAAAGACAAGAGGTTCATGGGACAGAGAATCACTGATGAGGTTGCAGAATGTGTAAGAAAAGAACTTTGACAGACAGACTAAAAAATAATGCGCATAGAAACTAAAGTGAAGTTCAAAGACCATCTTAGGAACAACAGGTGGAGAAAATGGATGCAAATATATAAAAATATGTGTGTTTGTGAAGGCGCATGGCTTAGTGGTTAAGGTGTTGCACCCACGATTGCGAGATCATGGGTTTCAATTCCCAGACTGAGCATTGTGTTGTGTTCTTGAGCAAAGCACTTCATTTCACGCTGTTCTGCAATCATTTCGACATCTGACATGTGGCACATGTTGCACCTGTACAGGTAATGTCGATCTGATGGAGGGAGTGGGCTTATGTCTACACAAACATTTGATCACTATAAACAAATCATCTGTGTGGTTGTTTGGTAACAAATTGTCGAACCCTCATACATCATCTAACAACTGGAGAGTCCATCATATATATATATATATATATAACTTATAAATGAGGGCAAACGAAAAAATTTCTAATGCCAAATATGCCGAAATTAAACACATTGTCCATAACCATTATAATTTTTTCACAATACGCACGCTACTCAAAAAAGGTCGACAGAAACTTCCATGGGTATGAGTGAGTATCTCATTTATTTCTTTGCCACATTTATCACTGACGAAGGGAGGGTTCTTATGAACTAACCCTGAAATCGGTCCGATATGGTAATAATGGAATTTTTTAGAAATTTCTGTCGACCTTTTTTGAGTGGCATGCGTATTGTGAAAAAATTATAATGGTTATGGACAATGTGTCTAATTTCGGCATATTTGGCATTAGAAATTTTTTCGTTTGCCCTTATTTATAAGTTGTTTATAAGTTTAACCTTTAAAGGTATTTTTTTAATATTGCTGGCCATTGATAAAAAATTTTTTCGGAAAAATTTTATCCTACATTAAATATATATATATATATATATATAAATGCAGTGTTTTGCTCAAGAACACAACACATCACCCAGTCCAGAAATTGAAATCACAGTCTTACAGTTATAAGTCCAACACCTTTAACCACTACACCATGCACCTCCACCAACTATAGATTATAGCTGTTAAGAATTAATGGGTTAGAAACCAGTTCCATCTTGGAACAATTCCAGGAATATCTGTTTATTGTAATATATATTTCTGTTTCTATAGAATACATTCTCTTGCTGGATCTAATTGCTTAATACAAAATATTCTTTTAAATATTTAACAAGCATAGGAAAAATATTGCTTCTCGGTGTTTGGTTAATAAGTATTTGTTGAAATCAAATTAGCATAGCATTGTTGTGACTGTGATGTTAATCTGATGCATTATTGAACCTCAAGGTCATAAGTTCTTTCATTCTGCTATCTCCCTAAGCAAGGAATCTAATACTGCTTATTCCATTTTGTTGGACTGACCAGAACTCAGCTCCATTCTTTCATCATTATTAAATTGTCAGATGAAGGAAAGAAATCTATCTGCCATTAAACCCAACAACTGCTTCAGTAACAACTAAAAAAAAAAAGAAAAGAAACACTCCACTAATACAAACATGAGAAAACTGATGTTAAACAGCTAAGTATTTAGATAGGTAGACAGATAGATATATAGATAGATTTTTTTTTACAATGCTTTTGCTCATCCCCATGACTTTCCATTGTCATCCAATTCCGTTATGAATTAGAATTGGAAGCTTAAGTCATAGATGATTACATGGATGCCAACCCTATGAATGCATTGTAGTTAATGTCTTGATAGAGCTTAGTGATCTTGACCATTGACCTTCTTGAATTCCTCTGCTCAGCAGCAAGGTAAGAAGTACCATTGGCTCAGTTGAGCTCTTCTATTACCTCTTCACAATCCATCATGCTGTAGCCATATGACTTCACTTCACCATATCCCTGGCAGTGTGGCTGAACAAGTGCTATGCTTTTCCAAAGGTCAGCCTGTAACTATGTAGGGCGTGGTCATCACTCTTTGAGGTACTTTCAAATACTCACATAGATAGATAGACAGACAGACATTGATGTAATGAAGAAAACAAAGGCCAACTGATGTTTTCTTTGTGTCCATATGCTCCCCAAGTCCACATACACCAATATCAGTCTATAAACATTTATTTGACAGTCCCAAAATCCATTAACTGCGCTTTGTTAACTGCATCAATGCAATTTTTAATAAAACTTTCAAGTTTTACTTTCATTTTTTTTTTTCTAGAACTGTAGTTTGAATTGTAGTATGGGCTTACCAATAAACTCGTTTGTTAAATTTCTGCCCTTTAGACCAGATTTGTCTTCTCAATCAAATATATTCCTTGAAATGAAAGTCTACTGACCAACTTGATGACTTGACTATGTACAAGTTATATAAGTTGACATTGTATATAAATTTATTAAGGCAGTAAGCTAGCAGCATCATTAGCACATGATTACCACCAGTTCATCCATCTGTGTTCAAATTCTGCTGAGATCAACTTTACCTTTCACCCTTTCAAGGTCAATAAAATGTCAGTTGAACACTGGGGCTGTTGTAATCAACTTACTTCTCCCCTGAAACTACTGGCCTAGTGCCAAAATTTTAAATCAAAATTAAATATAAATTTAAGGCTGTGAGCTTGTCGAATCAGTGGCATGCAGGGCAAACTGCTTAGCAGTATTCCATCCATCTTTACATTCTGAGTTCAAATTCTGCCAAGGTTAACTCTACCTTTCACCTTTCCAGGGTTGATGAAATATGTGCAAGTTGAGCATTCAGGTCAATTTAATCAACTAGGCCCCTCCCCAAAAATTTCAGGTTGTGTATGTATAGTAGGAAGGATATCTATATAACTGACATACAATCTTCCAATATGCAGTTTGGTAATTATTTCACAATTATTATTTAATACAGAAATATTATTTTGTAAACTTTTTTTGCCCTACCCATTCCTCTCCTTCCTATTTTTATCAAGTTTAAAATCTATGGCTCACAATCAAAGAGGCCACACTTTTCTTTGGTCCCAACCCAAACCAAAGAAATGTGGATAACCTCTGGTCTGCAATCTATTTTGTGCAAACTGATCACTATAGCAGCACCCTCTGTTGATGATTTTTTTTTTTTTTTTTTCCTTATTTCTTTCCATTTTATTCTAAGAATTGCTGTCATTTTACCCCATCGTTTTTCATTAATCTTTGCAGCAACCTTTTTCTTTTTCTTTTCTCTTTCTCTGTCTCCTCTAACTCTTTTTCTCTATCTCTCTTGTTCTTTCTCTCTCTCACTAAATATATATATACATATATATACATATCTGTTTTAAAAATATTTTCATTATTTATGCTTTATAGTATGTTCAGGAAAAGAAACCTCCTCTCAGTTGGAGTGGTGCAATTTCTTTGGTAAGCCTGGCACTGGCAACTTTTCTTTACCACATTCTCAATAATTTAGCTGTTACAGAGCCAGTCATGTTCTAGAGGAATAATTTTGCAGCTGACCATCATTTCACATTCCACCGTCCACTTCCCCACTCACTCACTTCACCTAGACAATCCCCAGCCCCTCCCCACTAATTAGGGCACGCTTTCAAGCATCTCTTGCTGAAGTAATTAAATCTCTACTATCAGTTTAGACATCGTAACACTTTCATCATTTAGAGTTTGCTTTGAGGATTAATCAGTGAAAGAGACTAGCCATAAGATGATGATATCAATTTAATATGCATGACCATGCACACAACTAATTGCAGATTGTGCAAGGTTTTGGTTACTTATAAACACTGTTGATCTTCTAAATATTAATGGAGAATTATCTTAGAGAGGTTATTCTATGAATACTTAAAATCTAAATCATTGTGTATATATAGTTCATTATTGGGGTATATGTGTGTATTTGTGTAGAATATCAAGGTATGAATATTAGAAGCATAATTAGGGGCTTAAGTGTATGTCTTTCTGTTGAAGATTTTTCACTATAAGTCGGACAACACTGAATTTGTTTCTTCCTGCATACAGCATTTGTCATTTCCTTTGTTGAGGCTCAGTAAAACCTTTTTGACCCAACCAAGCTGTTTCATGACATATCTTTAATAAGTTCTCTCACCTTTGATGGTTTTACGCGTGACAAATATTCCATTATTTCTTACTTTCAGTTCCCCCACATTTCTGCAACCGAACCACTGCCACGTGAACCTATATTTAATATGCTAGACGCTGCCACCACCATCTCTGTCCTACAATACCACTTTTTTCTTCGTCTTTTGCTGCCCAACACATAGAACTATATTATGTCTGTCCCATTCCTCTCTCTCACCCTTATAGGCCTTCTCCTTTCACAGCTCATATTTCAAGTTCTCAGTTTGGTGTAGATGGTGCAGGCAATTGAGCACAAGTCTAAATATTTTGCCCATTCGTATTTTGGTGTCTTACATTATAGCATTCCATTCCAAACAGGGTTGACTTTGCATTTTGTCTTTCAGAAATTGATAAAATAAAAAATATCTGAATACCAGTACTCTTTTACTTGTTTCAGTCATCTGACTGTGGCCATGCTGGAGCACCGCCTTTAGTCGAGCAAATTGACCCCAGGACTTATTCTTTGTAAGCCTAGTATTTATTCTGTCTGTCTCTTTTGCTGAACCGCTAAGTTACGGGGACGCAAACACACCAGTATTGGTTGTCAAGCGATGTTGGGGGGACAAATGCAGACACACAAACACACACGCACACACACACACATATATATATATACGTATACATATATACGTATACATATATACGACGGGCTGCTTTCAGTTTCTGTCTACCAAATCCACTCACAAGGCTTTGGTCAGCCCGAGGCTATAGTAGCAGACTCTTGCCCAAGGTGCCACGCAGTGGGACTGAACCCGGAACCATGTGGTTGGTAAGCAAACCACTTACCACACAGCCACTCCTGTGCCTGTAATATATACTCTTTTACCGACTTAATAAACTATAAATTTTTGCTCTTCAAAAACTAGTCCTTGTGTCACATCAAGAGATCTATTTTCAGTTCAAGATTCCACAGGTCTGAGATCTGTGTGTGTGTGTTAAGAGAGACAAAATCTCTTTTCTTCATCAACAAGGACAGTTATGTAAATCTCTCGGTCTTTTGAGATTCCTAGGCATCATCACATTCCTGCTAAAATAACCATCGGTGCTAATTAGGTGACCTCAATAACAGTGTTATTCAGCAGCTTCAAGACAATTATCACTATAGTAACTAGTTTGTTGCTATGAGACAAATGTACTTATTGTTTTACCAATACATTTAGTTCTCAAACAACTACTACTACTACTATGACTATTATTATTTGTGATAATCTCCCTCCCTACACCTCACCTGTGTTTTTCTTGTGGACATTGACTTATAGCTGTTTAGGCTGGGCATCAGTTTCCCCTTCTGAGAAAAGGGACTAGAAAATATCATGGCGCTGACCACCACCACCTGCCCTTCCTTCTTGCCCTCTTGATTAACTTATTAAAGAATAAATCATTTTATTTAGTTACTTTGTTGTTTTTTTATTGTTTCTTTTTAAATATTTGTCTATTTCTTGCTGCTGCCTTCTCTCCATATAAGGCACCAGTTTCCTAATTTTTGTACACAAAGTTCAACTGTTTACATCTTACTTCTGGTGGAGCATTAGATTATTATCATCAAGCTGTTTTATTTTGTTTTGAATTTCTTTTGTTTTTTTAAAGTTTTTATCCCCCACCCTTCTCCTTCTCTCCCCCTTTCTGTGTCACTCAATCTTTCTATCTCATAATAATCCTCTCATTACGTTTTGCAAGTTAACTCTGATAATGACATAACTAATTATCTGAAGTCTTTGTGTGTCCTCTTTAGCTATGGCTACAATTTGGATACTGCTCCTAATTGCCTGCACCTTTATCAGCTAATTAATAACACTTGATGTGGCCAACACTGTAGAGTTATAAACTAACTGCTTTTATAAATAGTATTTACATGTGTCCTTATTGGGGTTTCGCATTGAAATCATAGCAGGGTTGACTTCAGCTTCCATCATGTCATGATCGATAGAATATGTACCTGTAATATACATAGAGAATCAATTCCATTCTTCATATTCCTGCCTTACAAATCTATAGCCTTGTACATTATCATCATCATCACTTTAACATTCACTATTTCATACTTGCATGGAATTGGACAGCATTTACTGAGGTAGATTTTTTATAGACGGATGGATGTCCTTTCTGTCGTTAACCCTCACTCGTTTCTGAGCAGTGTACCAATGTAGGAAGCCATTATCATATCAGTGATTAGAAACAGCAAGAACTCAAAGAGGGTCTGCAGTGAAAATAATCTATGAAAACACTTAGGAAGTGCATCTTTTAATTGATGATGCTATTTAAAAAAAGCCCAACCAATGAAACTGGCAGAATAAGGAGCCAGAGTGAAGATTTTAAGATTAGCATATATCATCATCATCGTTTAACGTCCGTTCTCCATGCTAGCATGGGTTATTCACTTAAAATCTAAAGCAGACACAAAAACAGAGCCAGGATCTTAATATTGTCTATCTAACCTAATATAGGGGAAGAGGAGAAAAAAATCCCGAGTAAACTAAACTCGTTTGTGGAAATAAGTAGTAATCTGCATCAGAAAAAAAAGACAGTTAATAAAATATTAGTTCGTGTGCTGCAAGATGTGAATTTTGATAATTCTGGCAGGATCATTCTTCGTAGTGTTCCACACGCTCTGCATTTCTTTGAATAAGGGTTCTTCCTTTGCGAAAAGGAAACAATTCCAATTCATGGTAAACAAGAGATATCAATCATTCCATTTTACATGTTGATGCTTTATGTGGTTAAAAAATGTGCTTTTGTGCTTAATAACCACATGGTGTTGCGTTTCATTCAATTTACATGACATCTGGGGTCCAACTTCTACCATAGTCTCAGGCTGACCAATGCCTTTATAAGAGAAATTTGTTACATGAAATCTATTTGAAAGCCCAACCACTGTATGTGTATGTGTGTGACTGTGTGCATGTGTGTGATAAAAACTTATATTTAGGTCAAGTAAAGGAGGAGGTAATTCTTCAGAAGGGATATAACTCTGGAAATTCTTAGCCACTTAAAATGAGTACCTAGAATGCAGTACCCCAGCATGGTATCAATCTAATGATTAATATATATATATATATATATATTATATATATATATATTATATATATATATATATATATATATATGTATAATGAAAAAAATCAAGGTATAAATGCCAAAATAATTTAATCATAAAAAACATTTTAGGACCCAAGTCACTGGGTATTGACTCGTCATCACGCTGATGACAGGTCAATACTCAGAAACACAGGTCCAAAAATGTTTTTTATGATTAAATTATTTTAGAATTTTCTACCTTGACTTTTTTCCTTATGTATATATATATATATGTGTGTGTGTGTATATGTATATATATATATATGTGTGTGTGTGTGGCTGTGTGGTAAGTAGCTTGTTTACCAACCACATGGTTCCGGGTTCAGTCCCACTGCGTGGCACCTTAGGCAAGTGTCTTCTACTATAGCCTTGGGCCGACCAAAGCCTTGTGAGTGGATTTGGTAGACGGAAACTGAAAGAAGCGCGTTGTATATATGTATATATATATGTGTGCATGTATGTTTGTATGTCTGTGTTTGTCCCCCCACCATCGCTTGACAACCAATGCTGGTATGTTTATGTCCCCATCACTTAGCGGTTCGGCAAAAGAGACCGATAGAATAAGTACTGGGCTTACAAAGAATAAGTCCTGGGGTCGAGTTGCTTGATTAAAAGCGGTGCTCCAGCATGGCCGCAGTCAAATGACTGAAACAAGTAAAAGAGAGAAAGAGAGATATGTATGTATATATATATATATATATATGTATATACGTATATATATATGTATGTGTGTGTGTGTATATATAGATATATATATATATGTATATACGTATATATATGTGTGTGTGTGTATATATATATATATATATATATATATAGACATATATATATGTATTCATATGTGTATATATATGTGTGTGTGTGTATATGTATACATATATATATAAAAGAGTAAAGAGTATATATATAGACATATGTATTTATGTATATATATATAGACATATATATATGTATTCATATGTGTGTGTGTATATATATATATATATATATATATATATATATATATATATATATAGACATATGTATTTATGCATATATATATATATGGACATATATATGTGTGTATTTATGGGTATATATACACGGGCGTGAATGATAGTGTATAGAAGAACATATTGGTTTAATGCATGAAAGTACTAGTTCAATCAGAACGAACATTTAATATTCTATCATTTCATTATATTATATTATTACAAGATTGTAAATAAAACGTGAAAAGAGACAAAGTTAGAATTCCTTAGATTAATATATATGTTTGTGTGTATGTGTATTTATATATATACACACATAAATATATATGTATATACACATACTTACATATTGTATATTTCAATAGAATATTTATCAAAATTTATAAAGAAGTAAGCATACGTAACTTATTGGAAACTTGGTATGGAAATGATCTGAATTATGCAGAAAAATCCTTTGTACTTAGTTAATCAGTTCCTATCATAAAAAATCTGTAAAGTAATATAATATAATATTTAAAAGGATTTATTCGGATAACTCCCATAGATATTATTGCCATAATAGATATTTGAAAGATATTTAGAAACAAAATATATGTCTAAAAATAAACGTCTGTCATTTGTTTTGCTACTGAAATATAAATGAATATTTAAAATTAAGAAAAATACAGTGTTTGCTCTTTCAAGTTGAAAGAATATAAACTATAAGCCATACAGCTGACATTTAAAACTAAATGGAAAGATAAATGTGGTTTTTGTTTGTTTTGTGGTACAAGCACATGTGAGTAATAATAAATCTGTGAACGAGATATAAACAGTAACTGTACGACAATGTGAGGTATATTTGCCATCTCAATAGGGCTAAACACTAAGGGTGGGTGTTACTGTAGCTTGTAGCCCCAGGAGAACATCGTCTCCAGCTGGCTTTAGGCACACTTTCTGTGCCCTTATGGTATTTGCAAAGGGAGGTCACCCTTCCCTCGTCAACCTAAGTGATATGCATGGACTGCAGTTTCTAGGTTTTGACCTGTCATCAGCGTACGACAATCACCGGTTTTCGAAAACCGGTGATTGTCGTACGCTGGGGCTACAAGCTACAGTAACACTCACCCCTAGTGGTTAGCCCTATTGAGATGGCAAGTATACCTCACATGTGAGTGTTTACTATAAATGCATATGTGTATGTGAGTAGAGCCTGGTGTGTGTGTGTGTGTGTGTGTGTGTATTCTGTTATTGCTTTCAGTCTTTGAACTGTGACTGTCTCTGAGGTACCACATAATTTATCTTATTGAGACCCCGGTATTTATTTCAGTCTCGTATTTATTGAATTGTTAACTTGCATATTTAGTATAAAGGGAGGCAGCTCAATGCCAGTAAACTTAAACACACACAAACATAAACACACATACTGATGGCTCTGTTAATTTGAATTGATGATGGATGTACCCAATTATCATCTCAGAAGCATGGTTAACTCAATCTCAGCGTTGCAGTCCTTAGCACAGCTGCTGCACATAAAGGCTAATAATGAAGATGCAACACATAAAATCTGTTATTGCAGTGCTCTTGATGCATGTATGTGATCTAGCCCTTCTTTTTACACGTGCTACCGACACAGGTGCCAGTGAAGCGACGTTGGTAACGATCACGCTCGATTGGTGCCCTTTTACGTGCCACGGGTACGGAAGCCAGTTGGCTGCTCTGGCAACGATCACAACGATCACACTCAGATGGTGTTCTTGGCATCATGCTAGCACAGGCATAAGTGCCAGTAAGGCGACGCTGGTAACAATCATACTTGAATAGCTGCTCTGTCAACGATCACACTCATATGGTGCTCTTTGCACCCTGCTAGCACGGATGCCAGTCATCGAATTGATTTTGATTTCACTTGCCTCAACAGGTCTTCACAAGCAGAGTTTAGTGACCAAAGAAGGAAAAGGTACACATAAGCGGGCTGGTTATGCTCCTGGCATAGACCACAGGTTATGGTTTCATCTGGCTTGCCGGGTCTTCTCGAGCACACAATACATAAGACTTTGTATACAGCAATCTCTATCTGTGGTGGGGTTGGAATTTTGCCAAACTCTTTAAGAACTTGATCATGGCACCAGTAGCTTTCACTATCTGCTTGCTGTTCTTTGGTTTGAGGAATAGGTTTGGAGAGCCTGTTGGTTCTAAGTAGCTGAATTCATCCTTTATTCATTTGATATTATTACCTATTCTGATACTGGGGACTTTAGTGACATCTTGGCTCATGAATACCATCTTCGTGAAATGGACAGTCAAACCAAATTCCTGAGGTAATGTGTAAGGAAACCAACTAGCCTCTGGAGGCTTGACTGTATGTTAGATCTCCAGACAATATCAGTAATGAATCTTTGACCTGGAATGTATTCAAACACATTTGTAAAGGAGGTAACATAACCTCTGACCGAGAAAGTCTGACAGCGGTTATATGTCTGGATAGGAGAAAGGTTATGTGTAGTGTTTCTATTGCCTCAATTTTTTTTTACATGAAAGAGTTAGCTCAATACAGTTTCCTGTCTGCCAGTTCTATTCACAAGGTTACACTTAAAGACATGGCTATGGTTGTGTGTGTGTACATGGGTACAAGGGTACTAGCATGACTGTGGGTTTTAGGTGTTTACTTCACAGCTGTATGGTCCTGAGTGTGATCCCACTGCGGGTCACCTTGAGAAAATATCTTAGTTTCAAATTGACGAATACCTTGCATTAAATATAGCTAGACTGTAAAAACGACAATGTATGTAAGTCGGTGTAAATACATTGCAGTATATGCATTTGCAAAAGAGAGGTAACTCTGGAAGAAATGTATCTTATTCAATGAAAAATCCTTAAAATTAACTCCAGACTAAGTATCAAGAGCTACCTGCTCCAGTGACTAGAACTTGTGAAAGTATATACATAGATGTGTACACTCACACTGACACACATCTGTTAGTTTATTTCCATCAAGGCCAAGGCTATGCTGAAACCCCACAACCCTTCTTCAAGTGTATGTGTGTGTGTGTGTATATATATATATATATATATGTATGTATGTGTGTATGTATGTACAGGTATTAGTTAGTGTGTCACAAGGTACTTTTCTGCTGTCACCATTATCCATCACCCCCATCCCTGACTCACCATCATATTGCTATCAAAAACACACCACACCTTCTCAATGCTTCTATACTTAGTATTTAGTTAGTTAACAGTAGTTAGTTGCTAGTAACACTTGGATGTGCACATGGTCACCACTGGCTACTTATGTCTTATTTTTAGTGATTTTTTTTTTTAAATTCTTGGTCGTGTAACAAACTTTTTTTTGTATTTTCCTTGGTGGTTGTTTATATTTTTTCTTTCCTACAAGTTTTTTTTTTCTGTTAGTTAGAGTTCTACATACAGCACGCTTATCAATTCTTAGTTTTGTTATGAACTCATGTGTATCCAGTTACTGTTTTATGCAAAATTCTATATTCTAAAGCACCTTACTGTTACTTTTTTTTTTTCACTGGGGGAGGGAATTTAAATAAACCAAAAAAAGCTAAAAAGTAATAATAAAGTAATGTTTGGTAAATTGTCAAACAGAATAATCATTAATTTTTTAAATCTATTAACCATCAATTAAGTTATTTTTTAAAAAGTACATAATGTCCGTTTTTCTTTTCCTGGCAGGATTCATTTGTTTATTTATTAAAAATCGTTGACCAAAAAAATCCAATTTTGCTCTCTAAACTGTTGTCACTATCTTTTGTTTTTAGATGTATGTATGTTTTATATACATGTGAATGGTGATATAATGTCTGCTATATAACTAATATGATTATGAAACAGCTGTAAGCTAAGGGAATAAACAACTATTCTCTCACTTCACTTATCTGTTTAACTTATATATAAATGTTTTTTATGTTCCTTTTACAGTGCTTTGGTGTATGAATATTCATTATTTGTGGACTCGAAAAATTAATGTATATGACACACACACAGAATGTTAGGCTAAATTTGATAGTTTGCATAAAAGGAAACGAAAATACAATATGCCATCCAAAAGTAAAAATATTTTAAACAATCAAAAAATATTGAACAGATTATGACTGGGAAATAACAGCTTACTCTAAGTAGCTGCTCTCATCTTCAACCATGGCTCAAGATGGTTCTGGAACCTGATGCATGTATTTCTCACTTTGTCCATGGGATGATCTTCAAGCATCTCCTTGATCTTGACCACCAGCTCAGCCCTGGTGTTGCAGGCCGAGCAATTGGTATCATTCTCAACAGTGCATCACACATCATAACCCTTGGGATTACAACCAAGGGAATTATGAGGCCAGAAATTGAAGCAACTGAAGTCATAGAAGTTCTCCAACAACCACTTCTGACTCTTTCCAGAGGTATAGCAAAGATCCAAATCCTGTTGCCAAAATATGGCCTTCCAATAACAACTCTCTCCAGCCAGGATTTGACCACAGTCCCCTGCAGCTTCACTTAGTTGTCTAAATTGAGCCTAAGGCCCTGTCCAAATATGTGGGATGCATGATGTCACCCTCTCTGGAGTCACATTCAAAGACCATCACAATTTGGGGGAACCTGGTTTTCATGATGTCCATATCACCTCTTGCAGCCTTTACAGTGTTCACAGAGCTTAGAGCAGCAGTCATGATGTTGGCATTTTGATACCAGGTGTGAATCATCATGATACAGGTAGCTCTCTTCCACTATTCTGATAGCTTCCAGTCCTCCATTTCAACTAACTTTTTCTCAACTACAACTTTAATCTTTATGCTCTCCAACTCCATTGACCAATTCATCAAGTTGTCCTTGAAAAAAAAAGGAGGCATAAAAGTCATCAAATTTAGCTGAAACACCCTGCGTATATTTACCTTACATTGTCAAATAGTATATTCCTGGTTATGACATAACTGGTGAAAAATTTATTGATTTTGCCTGTATGTTGTCTTCCCTTTTTGCAGATGTGATAACAAAAAAAAATCTACAGGCATGGCCAAAATTCCTACAAGGGAGACAACTCTTTCCCTCTCAGAGAAGGGGGTTTTTTTATCACTTGTTTTCTTTTTCGCATTTATCAAGATTGTATATTTACCTCCAGCATTAAAGAGTCTATGTGCTTCTGGCCTGTAGGTCTGATGAGTTATCTGTATTGCCAAGTTTAAAATTGGGAAAGCAATGCTAACTTTCTGACCTATGATATGCTATAACCAAGAATATACTATTTTACTATTTGATGATATAAAAGAAACCACACATTTCTTTTAAAGTGTGCTTTTTTTTTCTGATTTATGGACAATTGGCCAATAAATACATACATGCATACACACACACACACACACAATGTTGTTGTTGAAGGCTGTATAATACAAAATATTCTTAATTAATTTAAATTTCCATTTCAGTTGCAAGAAAAATACAAAAACAAAAATTTTTTTAGCAATTATTATCAAAAGGTGGTGATAATTATGACTTCATCTTTAATAATTATGACTTCACCTTTGTTTAGCAAATGTCTTGATTTGGGTTTGTCTTGAAACTGAAGCATCTCCATCTTGGTAGAACCATTTAATAATAAAACACAAATGTTGTTAAATTCTAAGCTGAAACTTGTCCCATGAGATGAATTTCACAGCCTTATGCATTATTAACCATTGAAACTGGCCCTACCCAGTCCCAAATATTCGATCTGTTTTATGTTCAAACTGACCTGATCTGGCTTCTCACACTTATCCTATAATGTCATTGTGAAATAAATATTACATTTAACTGAGTAATCTGAATGGAATACTAAAGTGTTAAATGGATCTTCCTGGGCTACATTATCTAATTCAGTGGTTCTTAATTTACATGCTTAAGGAAAATCCAGTTCTTGCTTACAGATATAGACAACATGTTTTGGTCTGTTCAACCTCATCAGTGATTATATTGTCTCTGAGGTCTGCTTTATTGGTTGATGAAGATTTTTACTTATAGAAGAAGCCATTGAATTTCACTTGTATACACTTGTATATAAAAGTCTTGTAAAGTCAGAAAGTCGTAATAAAATAAAAAGCTAGCATTCTATGAGCCTATGTTTTGAAATATGTATGTATTTATATTGCATGTATGTGTATTAACAAATAAGGTGGGAGTAAGATTTCACTTCATACTATAAAGTTTTATTAATTTATATTAAAGCTTTTGTTGCTTCTCCAAGGTTCATGTTTCTGTTTTCATTCACAGTGTAGGGAAACTTTCAAGAGCCAAAGAGAAAAACTTCTTTAAGTATATAAATCTGTGTGTGTGTGTGTGTGTGTGAAAGAGAGAGATAATCTACCTGTATTATCTTCAAATTGGCCAGATCCAGCCTTTCACACTTATCCTACTATATTATTCTAAAAATAAACAAGATAGCACATTAATTCAAACAATGTGATAAATAAGCATGACATTAGACAGAAATCTGAGTGCTAAAGCATTAAAGGTATTCCAGCCTTGACCATACCATCTACTCTGGGCTACATTATATAATTAGTGGTTCTCAACCAGTATCTATATGACCCTTGGAATGTCCATATCAGATTTTGTTGTAAAAATGTATGTGCAAGAAATTGCTTATACTTCTCCAATACACAAAATATTTAAATGATGTTTTTTTATACAATTCCTAAAAAGTACAGGAGTGGCTGTGTAGAGGTGCAGGAGTGGCTGTGTGGTAAGTAGCTTGCTTACCAACCACATGGTTCCGGGTTCAGTCCCACTGTGTGGCACCTTGGACAAGTGTCTTCTACTATAGCCTCAGGCTGACCAAAGCCTTGTGAGTAGATTTGGTAGACGTAAACTGAAAGAAGCCCATCGTACATATGTGTATATACATATATATATATATGTGTGTGTATGTTTGTGTGTCTGTGTTTGTCCCCCCAACATCGTTTGACAACTGATGCTGGTGTGTTTACATCCCCGTCACTTAGCGGTTTGGCAAAAGAGACCGATAGAATAAGTACTAGGCTTACAAAGAATAAGTCCTGGGGTCGATTTGCTCAACTAAAGGCGGTGCTCCAGCATGGCCGCAGTCAAATGACTGAAACAAGTAAAAGAGTATTTAATTATAAAAATGTAATGGTACGGCTATGAGGGTCTGCCTGAGTAAAACGGGAATCAAAGGGGTCCATAGGCAAAAAATGGTAGAGAAACACTGATCTAATGCATCTTTTTCATTTTAAAGATGACAATATAATATCTATTTCTAGTAAGTTGACTAACCACATAGCAACTCCCTCATTAGCTCATAATTAGCTTTGTTTGTATGGCAGACAGGTCTGACCAGTTAAAGCCAGATTTGAATTTAATAATTGTTTTTAACATAGGTGCAGAGCCAGAAGTTTGGCAGGGCGGGGTAGGAGAACAGTTAATTATATTAACCTTAGCTCTTGGCTGATATTTTATTTTTTTTACCCCTAGAATGATGAAAGGCAAACATGAGCTCAGTAAGATTTGAAAGTAGAGTGTAAAGAGCTGGAATGAATTCTGCAAAGCATTTCTTTCCAACTCTTCAACAATTCTGTTGATTCCCCAAATGGTAATCAAACCAAGAATAAAGAGTGGAATTGCTTGAGAAATGGTTTGTTTACCAATGTTCTGTTGATGCTAAACTGTAACTTACAAGAGTATATGTGTTACAGATTATATTATTTGGAAAATTAGACAAATTAACCTTATATTCCACTGATGGAAGAGAATGAGTAAAGAGATTAAAAGACTTAGGAACCTATTTTCCAAAGTCCTAATAAATAGCTCTCTCTCTCTCTCTCTCTTTCTCTCTCTCTCTCTCTCTCACGCTCACACATACATTCATATACTTGTACAAACACACACGTCTTTGCATACACAAGTAAACACCCACATATATACACACACATACATCTGCAACTAACAGTCAAACTCATACTCTCACAAGTGCATGCATACTTGCACGCACAAACACGAGTGTTAACATTCTTCATTCTATATTAGCAGTTTTATTCTCTCATACATTCAAAAGATATATTTGTGTTTATAATTATATTTACTTCTGACAAGCAAAATCTAATTTTCCTATTAAAGAAAAACATTTCCCATCAAATTATCTCCAACTTATTACATTCCAGCTGTACTTAATTCCACTCGCCTTTTACTTTTATCATCCTACAGTAAGTCGACTTGGCTATGGCTTCATTGTTTTTCTTTTTCTTTGTTAAACAAACCTCAACCCTTTCATGGCTGTATTTCCAATGAAATACGCTGCTTTTATGTTTCTATCAGTTTTGAAAACAATCAAGGCATTTAGTAAAATAACGTTCTTTTTCATTGATTTCTATATTAAGCTAGTACTAATAAAAGCTTCTTAAAAGAAAAAAAGAAATCATCGTGGAATGTTTTCAGCTTTGCATCATAGAACCAGAGGTAGTCTCGAGTGGGTTGGCACCAAAGGGTTGAGAATAACAATTTGAACTCTATGACTTCCAGACATTTAATGAAAGTTTTTTTTCTTCTTAACTTGTAAGCTCAGTGTTTTTTTTTTAAGGGTATAATGAGGATAATAAACAAAATTTTCTTTTTCAATGAATTACCTAAATTTGTAATGTATTAAATTATTGTTTTCTAAATAACAAGATAAAAAAAAATGCTGCCTCTTATTTTCCATTTAATTGATAAACTATCTGTTGTGTTATACTCTGTTTATTTCGAAACACAATAACAAACTTTTATCTTATAAAACAGAAGATATTCTTAGCTAGACTGACTTGGATATATGTGTGTGTATGGTCATGTAAACAATTAGGTCTAATTACAAATTGGAACTAATTTATAAATTGCAGACTCTTAAACTGAATCACCTTCCACTGTTTACCAATTTATTTATTCCACATTTTTTTGTGTATTAATGTTATGAAGTTTGTTGAGATAATTGACATTTCTCACTTGGAATGTCTTCTTTAATATCCTAACAGAAAGAAATCTCTGTATAGTGCCATATATGACCTCCACCTATAAACAGAGAGGCTTGTAGATTATCTACCAAGGATGTGGCACAAGTGAATAGAAGGGTTCAGTTTTTAGTAGCATATCTGTTAATAATAATTCTTCATACTGAAGGCACAAGTCCTGAAATTTGGTGAGACAGGATTAGTTGATTACATCGACTCCCAACCCCACCAGTGTTTCACTGGTACTTAATCTATTGACCACAAAAGGATGAAAGACAAAGTTGACCTCAGCAGTATTTGAACTCAGAACATAAAGCAGACAAAATATCACTAAGCATTTTTGCTTGGTATGCTAATAATTCTGCCAGCTCACCACCTTAGTTATAATAATAATAATAATAATAACAACAACAACAACAATGATTATAATTTCAAATTTTGGCTCAAGGCTTGCAATTTCTGGGAAGGGTAAGTTGATTATATCAACCCCAGTACTCAACTGGTACTTATTTTATTGACTCCCAAAAATGATAAAAGGCAAAGTCAACCTCAACTAAATATGAAACCGAAACATGAAGGCTGATGAAATGCCATTAAGCATTTACTTGGCATGCTAACAATTCCTGCCAGCATGCCACCTTAATAATAATAATAATAATAATAATAATAATAATAATAATCCTTTCTACTAAAGGCACAAGGCCTGAAATTTGCAGAGGAGGGGACTAGTCGATTACATGAACCCCAGTGTTTCACTGGTACTTAACTTATAAACCTTGAAAGGATGAAAGGCAAAGTCAACCTCGGCAGAATTTGAACTCAGAATGTAACAACCTGCGAAAAATCGCTAAACATTTCATCCAATGTGCTAACAATTCTGCCAGCTTGCCACCTTTATAATAATAATAATTAATAATAATAATAATAATAATGGTAATCCTGTCTACAATAGGCTCAAGGCCTGAAATTTGGGGGAGGTAGATAGTCGATTACATCAACCCCAGTACTCAAATGGTACTTATTTTATCAATCCAGAATGGATGAAAGGCAAAGTTGACCTTGGTGGAATTTGAACTCAGAATTTAAGAACAGACGAAATTCCGCTGAGCATTTTGCCCAGTGTGCTAACTATTCTGCCAGCTTGCCACCTGGAATACTAATAATAATTGTTTATTTTCTTTTTATAGATATAATAAAAAAATTATTATTTCTGATTTAGGCTAAGGAAAATGCATGCACAAATAATGCATAATTTAATTCAAAACAATGTGAATAGATAAGTATTACATTTGACAGGGTAATCTAAATGCTAAAATTGGTGTACCTCAATTCCGGTTTCACTGGATCCTGTAAGCCTGGTAGTGTTTCTCTTCTTCCCCAAGATATGAGCACAACTTTGCCTCAAAATGCTCATCCACCTTTGATAGGTTTTGCTTTTTAATACTGTGGGGTGGCCACATCAATAGGAGGGTCAGTTAAGAAGCCAACCACTTGACTATGAAGTGACAGGTTATAGGTTTTCATCAGCCTGTTATGAATTTGGTTCCCCACCTGATAATCATTTTGCAGACCCCAAAAGAGGACAAGTTAAACTGGTTTAAAATCAGAACATTAAGGGGTTTAACTAAAACAAAATACCACCTGGCATAAAGTCTAATACTAATTCTTAATCACTTCTTCATTTTACACAGAAGGTATTTGATGAAACAAAAGAGATAGAGTTTACTTTCAGACAACATCATCATCATCAACATCATTTAATGTCTGCTTTCCATGGACAGTTTGATAGGAGCTGCCCAAGCTCCTGTTGTCTGTTTTGGCATCGTTTCTAAAGCTTCTTAACACCAACCATAGGCGTAGGAGTGGCTGTGTGGTAAGTAGCTTGCTTTACCAACCACATGGTTCTGGGTTCAGTCCCACTGCATGGCACCTTGGACAAGTGTCTTCTACTATAGCCTTGGGCTGACCAAAGTCTTGTGAGTGGATTTGGTAGATGGAAACTGAAACGTAGCAACAGATGAGTTACTGCTAAGCATTTCACCTGGCATGCTAATAATTCTGCCAGTTCACTGACCTGATAATGATGATGATGACAATAATAATAATAATATAATAATAATAATAATAATAATAATAATCCTTTCTACTAAAGGCACAAGGCCTGAAATTTGCAGAGGAGGGGACTAGTCGATTACATGAACCCCAGTGTTTCACTGGTACTTAACTTATAAACCTTGAAAGGATGAAAGGCAAAGTCAACCTCGGCAGAATTTGAACTCAGAATGTAACAACCTGCGAAAAATCGCTAAACATTTCATCCAATGTGCTAACAATTCTGCCAGCTTGCCACCTTTATAATAATAATAATTAATAATAATAATAATAATAATGGTAATCCTGTCTACAATAGGCTCAAGGCCTGAAATTTGGGGGAGGTAGATAGTCGATTACATCAACCCCAGTACTCAAATGGTACTTATTTTATCAATCCAGAATGGATGAAAGGCAAAGTTGACCTTGGTGGAATTTGAACTCAGAATTTAAGAACAGACGAAATTCCGCTGAGCATTTTGCCCAGTGTGCTAACTATTCTGCCAGCTTGCCACCTGGAATACTAATAATAATTGTTTATTTTCTTTTTATAGATATAATAAAAAAATTATTATTTCTGATTTAGGCTAAGGAAAATGCATGCACAAATAATGCATAATTTAATTCAAAACAATGTGAATAGATAAGTATTACATTTGACAGGGTAATCTAAATGCTAAAATTGGTGTACCTCAATTCCGGTTTCACTGGATCCTGTAAGCCTGGTAGTGTTTCTCTTCTTCCCCAAGATATGAGCACAACTTTGCCTCAAAATGCTCATCCACCTTTGATAGGTTTTGCTTTTTAATACTGTGGGGTGGCCACATCAATAGGAGGGTCAGTTAAGAAGCCAACCACTTGACTATGAAGTGACAGGTTATAGGTTTTCATCAGCCTGTTATGAATTTGGTTCCCCACCTGATAATCATTTTGCAGACCCCAAAAGAGGACAAGTTAAACTGGTTTAAAATCAGAACATTAAGGGGTTTAACTAAAACAAAATACCACCTGGCATAAAGTCTAATACTAATTCTTAATCACTTCTTCATTTTACACAGAAGGTATTTGATGAAACAAAAGAGATAGAGTTTACTTTCAGACAACATCATCATCATCAACATCATTTAATGTCTGCTTTCCATGGACAGTTTGATAGGAGCTGCCCAAGCTCCTGTTGTCTGTTTTGGCATCGTTTCTAAAGCTTCTTAACACCAACCATAGGCGTAGGAGTGGCTGTGTGGTAAGTAGCTTGCTTTACCAACCACATGGTTCTGGGTTCAGTCCCACTGCATGGCACCTTGGACAAGTGTCTTCTACTATAGCCTTGGGCTGACCAAAGTCTTGTGAGTGGATTTGGTAGATGGAAACTGAAACGTAGCAACAGATGAGTTACTGCTAAGCATTTCACCTGGCATGCTAATAATTCTGCCAGTTCACTGACCTGATAATGATGATGATGACAATAATAATAATAATAATAATAATGACAATCAGTAATGGCATATATCATGCTGGTATCTATTTTGTATTTGGTTATCATGAAATAATATATATTTGTATTGTAAAGTATCAGCTTAACCTCACAACCAATATACTATGCACGTGTGAATGCACACACACACACACAATTCATTTTATTGTTGATTTCTTTTTTAATGTATTTTTTTTTCCCCAAGTCTGAATTACATTATTATGCTAAAATAGATTTCTGTTTTCAGTTTTATACAATTACATTTTCTGTTATCTGTAATTTACAACTAAACAAGGAGAAATGTTATAGAAATTTTTTTGCAATAATGTGATAGTTTTCATCTTAATTTAGTCCAGTAAATTCTCTCTCACTCTCAGAGAATCTCAGCAAAATTAATTATTTGATTATTTCTAGTGTTTACTCATCGTTTGTGTATGTGTGTGTGTGTATATATCTATATGTATATATATATATATATATGTGTGTGTGTGTGTATGTGCGTTTATATATATATATGTGTGTTGTATGTATATGTATGTATACATATGTGTGTGTGTGTGTATATATATCTATGTGTATATATATATATATGTGTGTGTATGTGTATTTATATATATATATGTATATGTGTGTTTATATATGTATATGTGTGTGTGTGTGTTTATATATATATATATGTATATGTGTGTGTTTATATATGTATATGTGTGTGTGTGTTTATATATATATATGTATATATGTGTGTTTATATATATATGTATACATATATATATATATGTGTGTGTTTGTGTGTATGTATATGTATATATGTATGAAAATATTGACTGTAAATCCAGCTGCAGCAGATCTAAATCTTTATCTCTCTAATTTACATGTTATCATTCTACACGGACAGGTTACAAAAAGGGCCTGTCTGATGCGAGGCTGGCAGACCATTGGTCCACGTCAGTGCTGCTGGTTATGTCCAACCGACAGGTTGCCAGCCATTGCTTTAAAACCATCCAATGAACCTCATGAAAACAATCATACTTCTCTAGATTTAGACTCATCATATGGTATGGTAAGACCAAAGTGCACCTTATGAAAAATAAAACCCCCACCATATCAGAATCCTCCTCCGAATAATATCTTTTACATCCCTTCCTTATTTAAGTAACCCGGTATCACTTGGAGTAGATGTCTTTCCCTGTAGTTTCAACCATTAGGAATGGTTATAAAATTATTCTAATCTAAATCTCAATGTTATTTCATCCCAGAAATTTGCAATTAGAACCATTATAGTAGAAAATGATCTAGCAATTTAGTAGCTATTTTATAATAGTTTCTAATGGTGTTTAATCCAGCTGTGATAGTAGTTGTAGTAATAGTAGTAGTAGTAGTAGCAGCACAATAGATATAGCTAATATGTATATATGTATACACACAAACACACACACATGTTGTAAGTACATAGTTTTCCCACTTGTCATCTTAAAAAGAATGCTGAGGACTGTGGACTTCACCCAACCATCTCTGAAACAGACCAACTTCCAAGTAGGTTTCTATACAATTAATCATTTCCCTGTAGTAAACTGGCTTAAAAGACAGGTTAAAGGAATACAATATTCAACTGTTCCTTGTATTCATGGATTGCAAGAAAGCTTTTAATAGCATCAGATTCTAGCTAAGCATATAACCCAAGCACTTGAAAATCAGAGTGTAGATCAAATGTATATATATGTGTGTGTATGTATATATATATTTATATATATATATATATGCACATAGGCTTGAAAAGGCTGTGGCCATACTGGAGTACCACCAGTGCAATCCCCTTTCCAATGGCCATTCTTATGCAACTGACCTTCAGTGAAGAAGGAAGTTCAACACTGCTGCCCTCTTTTGAGTTTCTTGCTGAGATATAAGTTCATCTGGGACCTTGGATAGCGGAAGGTCAAGTTGTTTCTTGACAACATCTAGCCTACTCCATGAAGATCCCTCAAATATTTTTGCATGTATATATATATATATATATATATATATATATATATGGAACTATGTGCATATATATATATATATATATATATATATATAATATATATATATATATGTATGTATATATATATATATATATATATATGTATGTATATATATGTATATATATATGTATGTATATATATATATATATATATATATATGTATGTATATATATATGTATGTATATATATATATATATGTATGTATATATATATATATATGTATGTATATATATATATATGTATGTATATATGTATGTATATATATATATATTATGCACATAGTTCCATATATATATATATATATATATATATATATATATATATATATATATATACATGCAAAAATATTTGAGGGATCTTCATGGAGTAGGGTAGATGTTGTCAAGAAACAACTTGACCTTCCGCTATCCAAGGTCCCAGATGAACTTATATCTCAGCAAGAAACTCAAAAGAGGGCAGCAGTGTTGAACTTCCTTCTTCACTGAAGGTCAGTTGCATAAGAATGGCCATTGGAAAGGGGATTGCACTGGTGGTACTCATGGGCCCAGTTTCCTGATTTCTATGGCGTATGTGTTCTCCCCAGCTGGACGGGATGCCAGTCCATCGCAGCGTTACTCAAGAAACAGGAAGAAAAAGTGAGCGAAAGTTGGAGTGAAAGAGTACAACAGGGGTCGCTACCACCTCCTACCAGAGCCTTGTGGAGCTTTTAGGTGTTTTCACTCAATAAACACACACAACACCCGGTCTGAGAATCAAAACCACGATCCTCCGACCGCGAGACCGCTGCCCTAACCACTGGACCATTGCACCTCCACATGTTAAATCTTTATGGCAGTTAATTACTAAAGACAGTCTGAACCTTGGCTGATCACACAAATGTCCATCTCCTTCTTTTACTAACAAAGATCTTTTCTTTGAAAAATGTGTTTAAATTTTTTTTTAAATTGTAAATATTTTACTTGTGAGAGCAAAAACAATGATCCCTCTCAATCACTGGTTTTCAACTGAAGTTCATATAAGATGTTATTGTTTACTTCTACAATACACAAAATATTTTAACAATATTGTTTATAGGTGCAGGCATGGCTGTGTGGTAAGAAGCTTGCTTCTCAACCACATGGTTCCATATTCTGTCCCTTAGGCAAGTGTCTTCTACTGTAGCCTTGGGCTGACCAGAGCCTTGGGAGTGGATTTGATAGATGGAAACTGAAACAAGCCCATCATATATATATATATATATATGTGTGTGTTTCTGTCTCTATCTCCCACTACCACTTAACAACTAGTTTTGTTACATTCCCATAACTTGGTGAGAAACTGATAGAATAAGTACCATAAATCTTCGAGTATAGTCCGCCCTTGAGTATAATACACAGGGGATTTTTAGGGGGCTGTACCTCTGAAAAACCTAAACCTTGTGTATAATACGTACCTCTTCTCTAACTTGAGTCAAGGAGCTCTTTATAACGTCCTTGGTTTGTAAAAATTTATACGGTAACATCCTTTATTATTATTGTATATATAACATAATGCAAATGTGTAGCTTTTTTGTGCATTTTATTTGCAGAAAATAAAGAAATAACAGTAATAACGTTTAATAAATGTTGCTTACTGCAAATTATAGATGATCCTTTTATGACTTCATTGCTTTCAGGCTTAGCTTAAGGTATTTTCTCGCCCAACATCACAAAATGCGTCTGAATAAACATAGCCAGACAGCAAATAGAGACTTGGACATTGCTTAGAAAATAATTTTCACTTTTAACTTTGTATATAGTACGCACTAGGAATTTTGACCTTTAAATTTTGGGGGGAAAATGCGGATTATACTCGAGGATTTACGGCAATGAGGTCAATTCATTTGACTAAAAATTCTTCAGAGAAACAAGTAGAAAGATGAAAATTTACAATTCCTTATGATATTTAATTTTACAAATATAATAGGATTTTTTTTTTAAATATTGAATGTTAATTAGGGTCCAGTAGAATAAAATAGGAATCAAAGGGGTCTATAGGAATATAAATGGTTGAGAATCTCTGCTCTAAATACTCAACCCCTCCTCTTGGTACCACCACCTCCCCATTACATTAACTGCCCCTTTGTGAGCTCTCATTTCAAACAAGGGAACATTACTACTCAGGTTAAGAACCACTGTTTTAGAGGAGACATCTGCTATGTATTTAAGCTGGAGATTCAAATATTCATTATATCCCTAAATTATCCATCTGCATCAAAATCATGGTCAATTTTGTGGGCAGATGGTGACTGGATCTTTATCTGTTCTTTTTTTTTTGTTTTAATTTTCCCAGCTCTTTCGTTCATCTTGATTTTTTTGGGTTTTTTAGGGGAGGTGGGGGTGACATTTTACTGCCTCTTCTAACATGGAAGCATTTCTGACTGGTTATTTCTTATTGTAGTTTTTATTAAAAAATACAATTATATATTTCCAACATTTTAAACTAACTTGAAGTGAAAATAATTTGTTTTAATTATTTTTTTTTTCCTTTTATTTATTCCTTTCACACAACATCAACTTGCATCAGATTTAGTGAGATTTTAAAGAATATCTTATAATTCTACTTCAACCACCCAACACAAACTGATATTGATTTTTTTTTTCATGTTTTCTTGAAAATGACTTGTTTTTTCTTACATTCCCGTTGCTTAATAATATATTGATTCCTTTTAAAACTTTATTCTTCACCTGAATGTCTTGTAATGGTTATGTGAAATGATAATTTTAAATTTAACTTCTTTTTTTTTTAAAACTTTTATCTTCACTCCATAAGTATTAAATCTGTTTACTACCAAAAATATGTAATATCTGAGTGCATGGAATATTTTCTTTTGATTTTGTCTTGGCTTTATTTTTTAAAAATTTTACATTACTAATATATTTATCAAGAAGTTACGTTATCATTTTGCAACACTTTCATAGTGATTGCTATTTGTATTTCTGAGTTGATGTTGCTACTAGCCTATAAAGAAATATCTAACAATCCAGTTGAAACAGAATTACTTTCTTATTGTTGGATATTTTGTTTAAACCTCTTTTTTAATTTTTTCTTTTTTTTCTGGATTCTGTACCATATTTTTAGCAACAAAAAAGTTTTTGTAACATGAAAGCATTTTCTTAAAAAAATAAAAAGTAATATATAAAATTTTGGAAGTCTTCATAAGACAACTGTCTGAAAAAAAAAAATAAAACTTACTATACTTAAAAGCAATTTTGTTGATAACAATAATATGTTATAGTCTAAAGAAATATATTAATACCAGCAATGGAAAGTATTGTATTTTTACTAACAATGCCCATTCAGCCATCTGCCCACCTTACATTAACACTTGATATTTTTTATTTTTTTATTAAAAAATAATAATTGTTAATATATTGATGTTATCCAAGATGAAACTGTGTTTTCATAGTAATACTTACAAATAATATAATGCTGCTTTTAGCATTCAATGCATTCCTTGTAGTGACACTGTTATCTATTTGTCACTTGGAAATCTGAGTCAAGAAAATGGCTAATCTTCTCTAATTAGATAATTAACTGGTGCAGCTCTTCAGCTTATCATCTCCTGTCAAAAATATCTAACCCATGCCAGCATGGAAAAATGGATGTTAAATGATGATGATGGCAAACTACTTTTATGTCTCATCCATGACAACTTTATCCCAACTATCCAACCGTCAGTACTAGCAATATATAATCATAATATAGCAATATATAAGCATTTATTGAGATGTAGGCCTCAGTCTGCTTAGCTGACAAATGCCACTCCCTGTCCAAACAAATTTCAAAATTTTCATGCTAATCTGGAGAAATAAATATATCTGTTAACAAAAAAGGAAAGGAAAGAAAATGTAACCTTTTAAAGTTAGAGGTCTATTTCTTTAATTAATTTTATTTGTTGAAGTTAATTGCTATTATAATTTGAGTATTTTAGTATATATTGTGATTTCAGATAATCACAGTTTCATACAAATTTAACTTCAAATTTTGTCAGAGGTATACAGAATCTTACTTAATCAACTTTTGAAAAGTAGGATCAAAATTTAAATAGCTAAAATGTAATTCAGTAATAAATGAAATTCTATTTCTTTACACTTCCCTATACAATCTCATTTCTATAATTAAATACAATTTGTTAGGGTTGAAGAGGATGATGAAATCTGTTTTGATTTTTGTTAAACAGTATTTTGTTCTTCCCATAAACAAAAAGTAAATACTGTAGAGAGCATTTTAGATGTTATTGCTTTTGGGGTAGTTGTAACAGCAGTTAAAGTGTGGTTAGCTGCTTGCTGTGCTACTGACTTCTGTCTATCATCCTCTGACTGTTCATTGCTTTTGTGTTATCAGCTGCTGTCCACTACATTGAGTTGGCAAGAATATTTTAGTCTTTGATTCACCACTGCATCTGACTCCACATCAGATTAGTGCTTGAGTACAATCATCATCATCATCATCGTCGTTTAACGTCCGTTTTCCATGCTAGCATGGGTTGGACGGTTCAACTGGGGTCTGGGAGGATGAAGGCTGCGCCAGGCCCAGTCTGATCTGGCAGTGTTTCTACAGCTGGATGCCCTTCCTAACACCAACCACTCTGTGAGTGTAGTGGGTGCTTTTTACGTGCCAGATGAGGCTGGCAAACGGCCACAATCAGATGGTGCTTTTTATGTGCCATCGGCACGGGGCCAGACGAGGCTGGCAACGGCCACAATCGGATGGTGCATTTTATGTGCCACCGGCACGGAGGCCAGTCGGGGCGGCGCTGGCAACGGCCACGTTCGGATGGTTCTCTTAATGTTATTAACCCATACTAAGCCTTCTATGCAATCCCGTGTAAATACCTTCCCCCATGAGAAACCATATCCTACCCTCATGTTTCTCTTATTAACCTCATCCACTATTCTCTAGACTTGGAGAGATGGAGAAAAGCTATAGAACTGTTCTTCCAGCCTAAACTAATAAATAAGCAAAATAAAATATGGACTTTCTTACCTTTGCTCAGACGTCATAATGTTATGTGAAGGAAGTCTGAAGAATTTCAATGGTGCATGGCATTACAAACAACTACATTCTTACTCTTACCTCTATCCTTCCAGTAATTCCTCTGCCAACAAAATAGCAATGCATTGTATTTATTTTTTTTTTTATAATAATTTTCAACTTCAAAACTCTAAATTTATGAGGAAAACACTAAGAAAATAGCAATAAGTTCTCGTTCTTGTTAATACAAATATCCTATAATTTCTAAATTAACTAATTTCTCCCGACGTTGCTACATCCCATGAAAAGTGAAGTGCATTACAAAAGCTTTTTAAATTCGTCTATTTTTATATCCAATCTCATTACAGTCACAAAAAATTTGGCAGCAGTTTCTGTGTTTGTGGTTTTGGTTCTGTTCTTTTAACATGTTTTTGCATCAAGTAAAATTTAGTTTTTTTTTTTCAAATGATTATTTTCAGTGTTTCTAGAAATATCTGTTTACATTGAAAGTTTTTGTTAAACGTGATGTTGGTTTTTGAAACAATTGTATTAATGACTTCATCAATCTTCCAGGAATACAGCACAGCATTAAAGGTAAAACCCTCCCAGCGGCGATGGAACCCAGGTTTCCAGCCTGACATAGTGTGTCTTTTGGCATGGATTGACAATGAGCATCCAGGGAATGTGACTAGTATATGTGTTAATTCTTCCTATGGCCTGTGAGTTCATTTTTCCCGTCTTTGACTATGTAGAATAGTATAAATGTGAACTTCAGTCAGCTTCCAAATAGAACTTATTTCTTTTTTGCTTTCCATTTGACTTTGAAATACAACCTCTTTAAAAACTAAGAAACAATTCTCTTTGAAGTTAGAAAGTATTTTAAAACAGATTTTAGAATATTATTTTAATTTTCATGTAGTTGTTTTTGATTTATTTTTAGTATAAACAAGTCTGGACATAAATTTTATCTGATTTCAAGATTAACTTCCAATAACTTTTTTTTTTAATTAATTTCATTTGATTGATAAATATGTTTAATTTTGTCACTTTATGGTGATGGCTTAATCATCACATGGTGGCAGTTAAGCTGCAGAAATGGTGAGACGCTTTTAGAAAGATAATTGACTAAATTTTGTAATAACTACAACAATGTTATGAATTAAAATTTCTCTGTGCAATGACTGATCTCAATTTGGAAGAGAAATATAAGTATAGGAGATACTACTAAAACAAGAGCTGAAAAAAAAAAAGAGATAAGCAATGAGTTGTGTATTACCCAAGAGTTAATTTTGACATTTATTTTTCAGTGTTTCATCAAATAAACTAGTAAAGATATACCCTTCATGGACAAAGGTTATATTCTTCAGAAATAAAAACTCTTTCTAATAAATGCTGTTCAAAATTACTTTCTCTTTATTTTATAACTTATCAGAATTAATATCAATTCAGTCCTCACTTCCAAGACAGATTAACCAAAGCTAGAATGCGATAACCATATCATGAACACTGGTCAAACAACAGAGTTTGACTACCCATAGCTGACTACCTTGATCTGTGGATCACTTTTGAGCATTTGATTAGTTACTTTAGTGGAGCAGTCCAGGGTTAACAAGTTAATCAGAATTGAACAATTACAATTGGTCTTGGAATGCTTCTTTCTATAATGTTTAACCCTTTTGTTACTAACCCGGCTGAAACCGGCTCTGGCTCTGAGTACGAATGTCTTGTTTTCATAAGTTCTGAATTAAAATCTTCCACCAAACCTTGGTCACAATTTATGTTCCTAACACTAGCTTCATGATAACTAAGTTATTATTTTACTAAATCCTTTGTTATATTTAAAATAATTGAAAGAAACGCAGCATCTCAAGATAAATACAGTAACAAAAGGGTTAAAGAATTGGTATTTGAATGTTGATTGTTATTATAGGATTAGATATTCTTGTTTAGTTATTCAGCCTTTCTTTGAATGAAACTTACCATTTTTATTCTTACATTTTTAAACATATACATATATACAAACATACTTTTTTATTTATTTATTTATTTCAGAATGGCTTTTGGCAATGAATCTGGTCTAGCTGTAGTGGACATAATCCAGAAAATTTGTTTGCTTAATATTGGGACACCTGATTTGTATGGTGAATATTCTTACTTGTATATTATTGCATTACCTAAGACACCCATCCTACAGTTCTTCCAAATACTGCCTACTTTCAAATAAAGTCCTTATTAAATGAACAAAGCCACATTAAATTTTGATTAGAATTAATCAAGTAATTTGAAATTGCATTGACTCAATTAGATCTACATGACAGGTGCACGTGCCTGTGGAGTACATGCATGTGCACGTTAATTCCATGAGCAGGCTGATGCATCGATTGGATCAACTGGAACCCTCATCATCATAGCCAATGCAGAGTGCCAGTTTGTATTTCAGCACAAAAGGATTTAATCTGAGATAACATATTGAAGATACCCAATGCAAATCATCAAGGTGCCCATGGACTCAATGAATCACTGTGAATTGAACTGATGACCTTAGAACCATGAGCTGAATACGCTAACCACTAAGCCATGCGCCTTCACTGTGCTGATTGCTAAATAAATCAATTCGCTGCTGTCATATAAATTCATGTTATAAATGTTTGGCACTTATTCTGTTGATTTCCTATTTCACTGACAGCCTCTAGTTTGTGCCTTTCAGCAAGACATTTTACTCTATCTGCTTCTTGCAGTCTATGCAGGCGATTACTGTGAGATTTAGAGCACTGTTCATTGTCCTCATAGGTAATACTTATCCCCACGTAAACCTAGATGTTCTGTTAGAACAAAGTATACTGCAGTAGACACCATGAGAGAAACTCTCATACTGGCTTTTGGTGCAAAATGCACTCTTGTTTCCATCACTCCAAAAGCCAGTACGAGAGTTTCTCTCATGGTATCCACCACAGTATAGTTTGTTCTAACAGAACATTCAGGTTTAAGTGGGGATAAATATTACCTTTCAGTATTAATATTGCCTCTATTGCTAATATATATTTTTTAACAAGCTCACTGGTTAATCGCAACATCAGTGCCTGTTCTGGCACTGTTTTGCTATATATCACTAGTTGGGAGATGAGTTGCTGCTATCTCTAGCAGTTGAGTGTTCATCATTGACAAGACTAAGGAATGTCAAAATTATGTGAGCTGATGGGCTCAGTGTTGGAGATGGTGGAGATTTTTTTCTCTACTAGTGATATCAACAAGGGTGCATTTTACACCAAAAGCCAATATGAGAGTTTCTCTCATGACATCTACCACAGTATAATTTGTTCCAACAATACATTCATGTTTAAGTGGAGATAAATATTACTTTGCAATATTAATACTGCCTCTGTTACTAATATACATTGTCCTCGTAATATTTACAGAAACTAAAGATAACTTCTGGCTTAATCGGCTGTCATAGAATAAAAGATTTGAATTCTCCATGTTGATTTATTTTTGGCCAGATCATATATCTATTTTGAATACATTATAATCTGTCATTGTATTATTTCAACTTTAAATCTACTTCATCATGTTTATATTTATTTCACTATCTTTCTGGGTCCGTTTTGCATTTATTTTTACATCTATTCACTTGTTGTCATCACATATATTCCTGTCATTCTTAGATCCTCTTTCTTTTATAAATTTTTATTATCTGATCCTAACATAGAGCAATGGATTAGCTTAATTATTAGTCTCAAAGAGAATACTATGTAGTACTTAGTTACAGCACTTTCTGTGTTGTATTCTGGTTTCAAATCCTGCCATGATCATCTTTACAGGGTCAATGAAATAAAGTAATAGTCATGTACTGGGGTTGGTATAATATTAACTGTTCCCTTTCCCCAAAATTTCTAGCCTTGTGCCTCAGAAACAATTACTTGGACACCACCAGCCAGTCATTGGACACCTTTAATTGAAGAGTTCATTTGGGTAAACTTCCAGACCAAATTCTTCGTTTCCTCCCTTCCGTGTTTCCTGCAGATATTGACATGCAGATGTCATTGGTGCTACCTCTTTCTCTCCTCAATTTATAAGAAAAATATTGTGAATTTTTAGAAGTCAGTTTTTTGGGTTTTTTCTTTAATTGAATCAAATGAACCCATTGTACCTACACAAGGTATAGTTTCAGGCCCCAAGAACAGCCTTCAATTTGGGGTAGGGTTCAACTCAATACTTACATGCTATTTATAATTTTATGTGCTTCAAGATCCATTGTTCTAGCCATCCATCCCTGTATCTTCTCCACCCACTATTCCTGAGATGATCATTGGGGTAGAGTCCTTAGGCACCTCCTCCATAGGGTCCTATCAGAAGCAGCCATCAATAGACACTTTCCAGCTGGAATTCTAAGCATCACCAACTGAGACTGTGGATATTATCCAACCATCTCCTTCTAGATTTATCCATGGGTCTCCAAAATAGAAATATATATTTTAAAACACAAAATTCAATGTCGGGGCTGTATTTATTTATTCTTTACAATTGTTTTCAGGATCTATGGATCCATACCAGCGAGCACCTCGTTCTCCCCGTGGAAAAAGACCACAACCTCTTGATGCTAATAATACTGGACAAATATTTACTGATGAATGCAAATCTCCAACCAGTGACCAAGTAAATATTTAATTCATTTTTTTTTCTTATTTTTTTTTTCCATTTTTTTTTTATATTACTTTCTTATATCTACTTCAAACCTCACTGCAAGCCAAAAACATTTTAACTAATTAATTAATTTTCTTCTCTATCAAAAATTAGCATTAATTATTCCTTTCATCAGTTTCAATAACTTTAACCTAAAATATTCAAGGCTAATCTATAAATTTCTGAGGCAAATTTATTAATTTCCATAGGAAAGTCTATAAATTTTGCAGCAATGTCTGAATATCCAAGGCAAATCAATAAATCTCTGAGGTGAACCTATGAATTTATGAGGTAAATCTATGGATATTAGAGGCAAATCCATAAACACCTGAAGCTAGTCTATAAATAATTGATGTTTTTTACTTAAAACAAAACAATCAAAAACATGAGGAAAAAATCTTATCTACTTTATATAATACTAGCAGTATCGCCCAGCGTTGCTCGGGTTTGTAAGGGAAATAACTATATAAGCATTTTTAGAGAGTTACTTCCCTTATAAATTCGGGCTTTCTTAGCCATTTTTGTTTTGGTGTCTTCAAGCCATGAAGTCGTTGTTCTAAAAGAACGCTGGTTTCCTTCACAACGCATTACGACGTTGATTTCTTTACACTCCCTTCCCCACAGCTTCACGAGGGAGGGAAGGGGGAGAAGCAAACAGGTGCAGCTGTGAGTGTGGACGCCAACTCCGCCGCCATCGACACACGATGCATTTTATGCATTAAAATGGAATAAAAAATGATGTTAAATTATTTTTAAAATCGTAGACTCATCGTTGACGCGCGCTAATAGTCAGACGGGCTCGATATGAATCACGACTATAAGATACCCGAATTTGGTTAAACTGCACCGCAAAATGTGGGAGGAGTTAGGAATCTAAATCGAAGGGGACAGACACTCACACAACTAGAGTTTTATATATATAGATTAGATAACATGTTAATTTTAAATAAATCTGTATCAGGTAACTACACTGAAATTCTAAAAACTCACCTGGTATGGATATGTATTCCAATATAACTACCTGTTCAAAAACATTCTTGAGGGTGTACTTGAATGATGGTGAAAAAAGAAACAAACAGAATTTTGGTCTGACAGCACTGTAAACCACTGCACATGACTGAAGACAGGAACCAGTAGTGATTTCCACTTGCCAAAACAGTTTGGAGTAGCACCACAACAATTGTCTATGCCAGTCATGAGATACCAATGATGCTAGTCAAACATTGGTATATCCTATTTGCCACTATTTACCATATCTCAGCAATTATCCCTGATACTCTAGCTGCCTTTTCTAACATCATATCCTTATTGGCCATTTCAATATATGTGTCAACTTCAACAGTTGGCTCCTCTCTTGAGTGTACACCCTCTCTCATGTAGTCTCCTCATTTGGCAATTTCTCATACTCGCATTTCTATGCCTGTGTCTTCTCTGCATCAGTGAGGGTTTGGGTGTGCCACCAGCAATCTATATATACTTTTCTCAGTCATGTTTCTGATTCACACTGACACATTGCTTTGCCATCTGAAATTACTCTAACTCACATTATAAAACACCGCCAGCAAACATCTTTCTTTTCTCCATACTAAATATATGACGCATCTATATTCTAGATACCTGGTAGTGTCCCTTGCTTTCCAGACCTGTCTCTTAGATTTTAATCGTTCTATCTACTGTACCCTATTCCACCATCGTGTCATCTTCCACCTAGCTGGTACTTGTTCCATTCACACATCTGATCTATGTCCGACAGTAGATTATCTTGTAGAAACTCCCAGTTGCCTTCTATGTTATACATCACTTTTTCTTATTTCCTCTTACCTCTTTCACCTGGTAGTTCTCTGAACTTATGTGTAAGCAAGGGATCTTTCATCTTCTGTATCTTCCTTCTCTAGATTGTTTTGTATCTTTGAAACCATTTCGCTTCTATTTTGATGTCACAGGTTGGTTTTGCAATACATTCTTCACTGAGGAAAAGTATTCACAACCATCTATATATCCTGTTTCATGGTGAGCGCAAATACTATTCTGTTCACTTAATTAATAGTTGATCCAATAGCAGAAATCAGTATGGTAAATGGTTTGTGCCATTGAGCTCCAGACTTGATTCCATTTCATTCCTTGTATCATGTACCATAGCTTTTGCATACATCAAAGTAATTGTCACAATGTTGTCTAACATGTCTATAAAAGACACCAGCCATTATAAGTAGATCACTATCATCCGTTGCCAAGGCTGTCGCCCAAGGGTCCTCATAAAAACGACCCCTTACACATCCGTCAGTTTTGATCGCAGTGAATATGCAGAAATCAGTGTTGGTGTCATGTTGCTTGAAAGCTTATTTGATGGATGCTTTTTCAATTTCAGCAATGAACATTCAGTTGTTCATCCAACTGAACTAACTATTTGTTAAATTAAATAAGCAAATAGCTGGGTATTTCACAGACATATATATATATATGCTCTTAACTTCATTCTCAAGCCATATTAGCATCATGCAATATGTGACAAGACTGGACCAAAAAATTGCAGGCACTATACATTCATTATGCTTCCACACAGTTTCCAACTACCTAGTTTCACTCACAAGGCTTGGAATGTCATGACTGTAAAATGAACTTCTTAACCTTTTAGCTATGCCTACATCAGTGGATACAGGCATGGTTGAATCTAAGTTTAATTATTATCACATAGTCTGACTGCCTTAGTTACTTTATCTAACCTAGTGGTTCTCGACCATTTTTTTACCTATGGGCCTATTTGATTCCTCTTTCACTTAGATAGACTTCTGTAGTCATTCAATGTTTAAAAAAATCCTTTTATATTTTTATAATTAAATATTATTAGGAATTGTACCAAAAAATTGTTAAAATATTTTGTATGCTGAAGAAGTATAATCAATGTATAGCACATAGATTTTAATGACAAAATCTTATATGAACCCCTAAGGGTCAAATGGACTCCATTTGAGAACCACTGATCTAACCATTTCTCGACCAACATTATGCTTACTCTACCATGGTTACCACCCAAAAATATTCATTTGTATCCCGTAAAGAATGAGGTACCCTGGTATATTACCTTTCATTATTCGGTATACATCAGCTTGATTGTATTCTGCCATCTCAACACTCTTTCCAGACATTTTTCATTGTACCAACATTGATAACAGCATTCTTGCAAGTTTCGCACCTGACTTGAAGAGGAGAAATTCCATTGGCAATAGTGAAATTTAGGAAGATCTGTTGCAATTATTTCTTGTCAGATACTTAATAACACATTTAGTTTTATTCTCACCTCAATAAATACAATTACCCCAGAGTAATAATGGTTTAAAATTACATTGACCCCCAGTGCTCAGCTGATACTTATTTTATTGGCCCCAAAAGGATGAAAGGCAAAGTCATCCTCAGCAGAATTTCAACTCAGAATGTAAAGACAGGAGAAATGTAACTAAGCAATTTGCCTGACTTGCTAACAGTTCTGCCAACTTACCACCAGAGTTGGCAGAGTAATGATAAAATAACTAAAGTGGGATGTGATAGTGCGATTCTTGAGCCAAGCTTAACTATACGGTTTATGCATTTCTCTTCTGTTTGGATTAGAATAACAACTCTTTAAGTTATTTTCAATTGTTGAAAAAAAGTTATAAGTAAGTATTACCATAGTATAAGGTGTATTCAAGGAGAAAAGGCTCAGCAAGAAATTGAACTCATACACTTCACTAACTGGAGAACTGATAACAGTTTTTTAACTGCTGAGAGACTGAAATAATTAAGATTTTAGAAGAAAAACAATAAGAAGTTGATAATTTCAATAAGAAGAAAAATAACTTTTTCATCTAAAAAAAAAAAACTAGTTTAAATTTTATTTAAACTCATTATTGATCACAAACTAATTGGACATCCATCATTACTTTTAAAGTACTGATAAAAAATTGTAATTTCCCCAAGATCTTAATTTGGATGTTTCAATATATTATCAACCTCACCAGCTGCATTCACTGATTCTGCCTTCAAAATATAAACACCAATGAACAGAGGAATCTGGTGTAGATTTTTTTTAAAAACAAAGATGCAAAAATAGAGGGCAAGTATTTCCTGGCAATAACATGTGTTAAGTTCCAAGTTTTCTTTTAGCTGTAGTTAGGTTTTGTAAAAGCAGTAAATTTTTATCTGCTAGAATATGAAGAAATGAGAGATGTCAATCATTTCTGTTCAAAAAACATAAGATGTTTCCAAAATTTTTCTTTTTCCTTTTATTCTTTGTTGTATAAACTTTAAAGAACATGCAACATATAAATTGCTTTGTTTGTTGGTTTTGTTTCTCTATCTGCCAGAATATGGTGGATGCAACATCGAAAAAGATGTTACCAGCATGTGTTCTGCTGGAAGAAACATTATTCTATGGAAATGTAATTTACAAATTTACCAACAAAATCTTGTATGATTCGATTAAACAAAAACAATTCTACATTTAATTCAGTTGAAACTCACAAACATTCATTCGACAGACATATTTTCTACCATTTTTCAAAACCGATATGTAAATAAAAATAATACTGCTATTACTAGTAAAACATTATTATTTTTACTACTACTACTACTACTAAATTTTACTTCTTAGAGCTCCTGATCTTGTTCTGGATAATTCTGTGAGTGCAGACTGCATCCTGTTGTCAAAGGTTTCATGGGGTTTCTTTCCACGAATTATAAAACTTGGTACTTAGGTGGTAAGTATCATGGAAGATACTCAACACCCAAGTCTCAATCTCAAAATCCTAGTTGTCCTCAATAGAGCAGCTTTGGGGGGTGAAACATTATTATTATTATTATTTATTATTATCATTATTATTATTATTATTATTATTATTATTATTATTATTATTATTAAGATGATGAGCTGGCAGAATTTTTAACACACTGGGCAAAATGTTTAGTGGCATTTTTTTAGTCTTTACATTTTAAGTTCAAATTCTGCTGAGGTTGACTTTGCCTTTCATCTTTTCAGGCTCCTTAAATGAAGTACCAGTGGAACACTGGGATAGGTGTAATTGATTAGTCCCCTCCCCACAAAATTTCAGGTCTTGCGCTTTTAGTAGAAAGGATTATTATTGCCTAATGTGTCTAGAAATGTGGTCAAACTCAGATCCACATTTGTAAAGTGAATTTCTTAACCACATGGTTATGCCTTCACCCATATATTTCCAAAAGTTATTTAAACAAAGTTTTTGAGAAACATAACATCTCAGGCAGAAACCCATTGATGAAAATTCATTTTCCTCATGACAAAGTAATTCATTCCACTTAGTGAACATTCTATATTTATTTACTAACTTCTGACACTGACCACCATCGCTAGTTTCCTCGGACTCCACCATTTCACTTCCATAATTTATATGATCAATGTTAAGTTGAAATTACTCATCAGTTAATAATAATAATTTATCTAATAATCTCTAAGACTGGCTGCAGTTTGAGGAAATATTTATTTTCTTACTTCATGTTACCATTAATCTATTGTCTGTTTGCTTTTTTCATCAGATTATTCTGTATATATGATCACATTGTTGAGATATATTTTAATGATCAAAGTAATCCGCAGAATTCTTTCACAAATTAAATTGATCTGTGTCTCTCCCCACCCTCTCTCTCTCTCAATTTAACCATCATAAATCAGAAAACTTATTGATCTCATATAATTTTCTTGAAGAACCATTTCTTAGTATTTTATTTTACTCAATTCAACTATCATCTGGTCAATTTCAATTCAGTCTATTTCAGAATATAGTTAGGTATATTCTTACAAGTTATGAGCTAGATAATTAAAATATCAACTTACAGGCGTAATATAAACATATATATTACTGATATTGTCAATTGTACCATCAGTTTCACAACTTAAAACAATTCTAGATTATATTAATATTGTCTGCACCATCAGTTTCACAACTTAAAACAATTCTAGATTATATTAACGTTGTCTGCCAACAAAAATTCATCTCACTTTCCCTGTAATGTTTGCAAGACAATGTTTTAATGTTGTTCTGTTTGGTGATTTACCTAAATCACTACGTAAATATAAACTGAGGAAATCTTATACACTGTAGAATAAAAAAATAAAACTGCTAAAATTCCATACCATACCAGCTTCCATCACTCAGGATATTAAATAAAGGGTGAAACACTTATAGTATGCAAATTAATTGTTTTCAGCTCTCTGAATGTTATATGATAATAGTTTTAATTTTACAGTATTTCTTAAAATATGATTCCACTCTAATTATGCAATGGGTAAATGTTGTATCCTGAAATTTGTCTAAACTACAATTTTTATATTAAATCAAAGAATTCAATTTGGGGAGCCAAACAATATATTTCACAAAGGATTCCTAATTTTAACACCTGGAACAGTCTATCAAATATAAATGCCTATTTCTAAAACAAAATCTATTTTATATAAATATGTCCTTTAGCTATATGTTAGCAAGTTAATAATAACAGTACCCAAATCACTATTCAAAAATAGTATGTTACCCTACCCTTTACTTGTATAAGTAAAACAGATTAGTTGCTTATTTCCCTGGAATTGGACAAATAATGTGAACACATCTGATGAAACCCCAATAAAAGTTAAAAATTGATTAAGGTTGTTCATCATTTTTCACTCTTCATAATTAATTTGGATTTTGCCTAGAAAGTTATGCTCCAAGACACAAGTCCAGGCAAGGTTGTTTTTGAAAGACTAGCAGTCAGCCTTGCATGTTGTCCAAGAGAAAGGCAAAGGCCAATACAGCTTGGCATCAGTGACATCATAACTCCTTCCTCTGCTGACTGAACTGGAGCAACATGATATAAAACGGCTTTCTCAAGAACACAACACACAGCCCAGTCCAGGAATTGAACTCATTATTGTAAACCCAACACTCTAACCACTGAGCCATGTAAAGATGCATGGTTTAGTGGATCATAACATCATGGGTTCGATTCCCAGCAGCATGTTGTGTCCTTGAGCAAGACTTTACTTCATGTTGTTCCAGTTCACTCAGCTGGCAAAAGTGAGTCATACTTGTATTTCAAAGGACCAATCTTGTTACATTCTCTGTCACACCGAATCTCCCAGAGATCTATATTAAGTGTACGTGTGTTTGTGGAGTGCTCAGCCACTTGCACACTAATTTCACAAGCCGGGTGTTCCATTCATCAGATCAACTGGAACCTTCAATGTCATAACAGATGGAGTGCCTGTTTTTATAGTAGTTAAATTAGCCTTGTTTGTACATTTTCTATGTAGGTTTACATATCTATTTTTTAACGCTAATTCTAGCTACTAATCCAGATATAATATAAAATACAATAATTGAAGAAATGTTCACCATTGTCATCATTACACCCAGTTTCCTCATCTAACACCCATGAGACGACATTGTCAATCTGGCTATTAAACATTAGAAATTTTATTATATATGATATTTGTCTCAATCAAGCCTGGATCATACTTCTTGGCCAATCATTTTTGTGTATTTTATATGGAAATATATGTGAACTAGAGCATAATTCATTCCAAGTTTCTTATGGACCAATCTCTACTTTACTACATTTCTGGCTGTGAGTGTGACACAGGATCGTCTGTAACTCAGTGGAATTTGTGTGACAAGCACTGATTTATCACTAATATAAAGTGAAAAAAACACACAAACTTGCATAAAATATATGTGTGTGTGTGATGTGCTTCTATGCAGCTTCAGGCTATGGTACCAGTTACGCACTGGGGTCGATGTAATCGACTTAATCCGTTTGTCTTCTCTGTGTTTAGCCCCTTGTGGGTAGTAAAGAAATAAGTAGTTGCCCATAATACTTTGCACTGGGATCAAAACCTTGTGGCTGAGATGCAATTTTCTTAACCAAATACCCATATCTGAACCCTTACTCAGTTACTCGACCATAGAACCACTAATGAGAAGTGTTATACTGCATAGTAGCAGTGTAATTTAAGGTACAACAGATCTAGTATTCACATTGTAATGTCTAAATCTGTTGTATGAATATGAAGTTTAACAATGTATGTATGTTAGCATCATTATCACTGTTTTTGAATTTCACACTCATTCACAGATCTTGCATAAACTAATTATATTATCATTAACACCTCAGTCTTTGATGGAGAGTTTATTGCTCTTTCAATACTTGAAGTGTAAATTTACCTTCATTGTGTAAATTTACCTCTGTTTTTGTGTCAAGTCTGCATATTTCTCGATGTTTTTCTACTTGTTTAACTGAATAATTTTATAGCTTCAGCTAGAGAATTTGATTATTCATATCAATCAGCAGAGGTGGTTGGTGATGATGATCTATCATGATTAGATACACAGTCTGTATTTGAAAACTGAGACATTTACTTAATCTAGATGTGTTCAAAAGCAATATCGAACCTTGTAGGATTTTAAGTGAACACACACACAAGTAGTGAACTAGTGAAGAAGCCTACTTACCAGTCATGTGGTCTTGGGTTCAGTCCCACGGTGTGGCTTTCTGGGCAAGTATCTTCCACTATAAACCCAGGCTGACCAAAGCATTGTGGGTAGATTGGGTTTACAGAAATTGAAAAAAGTCTGTCATATATGTGTGTGTTTGTTTATACTCTTGTCTAGACATCACATGATGATTATAAATGAACAGAACCATGATACAAGTGAGGTTGTTTGTTTCCAGTCTTCTGTGAAAAAACATGCATAAGTATAGGAAAATATTATCCTACTTAGAAACAGGTAAAGGATGGTAACAGGAAGGTATCAAGCTGTAGAAAATCTACCTCAATAAGTTCAATCTGACCCATGCCAGCATAGAAAAGTGGACGTTAAATGAGGATGATGATAATTATAATAATAATAATAATAACAAAATATGTACAGTCTATAAGTGTTCACCAATTAACCATAAACTGCTTTACTTAGGTTACCCATAAACTACTTATGTTAAAAGCAGTATAATTTATTTTCAATTTATAAGGGGAAAATATTTTAATTCAGTTTTCAAGCCAAAACTAAAAGCTTTAGTATCAACCACAGAACAATATTTTCTGACTCCCCCACATCACCACCACTTTATAACTATTGTTCATTGATAACACGTTGAAATGGAAAGAAACCAAGTTAGAGATAATGGCTAAGTATTAGTGTAATGAGAAGCGAACATCTTGATACTTTCTTTCGTGAAGACTAAGGTTATTCATTTTGATTTGCTGGAAGTTTTTTTTTTCTGTAATATATGTACTGCTTTCTTAGTAATCAATGTACATTGATTAGCATCAGGGATATATTGCTAAAAGCAAACTGAAACCAGATAAATAGTGGAATGAGAAATGAAAAAGAAATTGAAGAAAAATTTCTCTGAGCAAGAAAATTATTGTCTTTTTTATTGAGGCTTTTTATTATTATTATTATTATTATTATTAATATCATTATTATTATTTAAGGCAGTGAGCAGGTAAAAACCATTAGCATGCCAGGTGAAATCCTTAGCAGCATTTTGTCCATTTTTACATTCTGAGTTCAAATTTCATCGAGGCTGACTTTGCCTTTCATCGTTTTGGGATTGATAAATTGAGTATTAGTTCTGGAGATCAATGTAATCATCTAGTCCCCCACCACCACCACCCTCAAAATTTCAGACCTTATGCCTTTAGTAGAAAGGATTATTATTATTATTATTATTATTATATTATTATTATTATTATTATTATTATTATTATTATTGTGTGCTGATAGAATCTTTAAAGTGATGGGCAAAATGCTTTGTGGTATTTCATCCATCAAATTCCACCAAGGTCAGCTTTGCCATTCATCCTTCCAGGGTTGATAAAATAAGTACCAGTTGAACATTGAGATTGATGCAATCGACTTAGCCCCTCCCCTGAAATTTCTGGTCTTGTGCCAAAATTTGAAACCATTATTATTATCTTATAATATTATAATCTTATCTTATCTTTGGAAATCATTTACAGATCAATTAATTTTGGAAAGAATTCTACTTCTTATTTTTAAATGTCTATTTGTACATTTCTTTTGGTTTATGTGCTTCATTATTTCATGAGTTAAATACTTTGTAAGAAATTAACTCCAAAACAATAAGGAATCTAACTAAAAATTATTTTAAATATCTAATTCTAT
The DNA here is from genome assembly GCF_006345805.1 of Octopus sinensis. Lineage (NCBI taxonomy): Eukaryota > Metazoa > Mollusca > Cephalopoda > Octopoda > Octopodidae > Octopus > Octopus sinensis. The sequence continues at coordinate 16,833,639 of NC_043020.1, forward strand.
ATGTTGCTAAATAAATATATTTAGTTTACTTTCACTCTCATAATATCCTAATAAACAATAAAATGTATTTGATTTGTTAATGTTATCAGTTTAAATATAACAACAATTAGAAATAATTTTGTATTTAATTTTCACTCTTAAATTATCTCGCTTTGATAAATATTTAACTTTAATTAGTTTACAGTTAATTGATATCCAGAAACTGAGGAAAGTTTAATAACACTAATCATAAATATACTTAATTTTAATGACTATTTCTTCTTATTATTATTACATGTAACATTTCAAACATTAGTTTCTCTCTCTGTCTCTTTCTCCACACACACACAAATGGTTTTCATTGTTCTTCCGGCTGTATCAACTAACTTTTGTTCTCTAACAAACACATCAGTTACAACTAAATTTCTTACTTTGAAATTCCAGTGGTCCTACATCTCAATGTTAGTAATGGAAATTTCTCTCTCTCTCTCTCTCTATATATATATATATATATATATATATATATATATCGAAATCGAATTGAACCAGCCAGGATCCCTGGTCTGGTGGTACGTAAAAAGCACTATCCGACTCGTGGCCAATGCCAGCACCGCCTCGACTGGCTTCCGTGCCGGTGGCACATAAAATACACCAATCCGACCGTGGCCATTGCCAGCCTCACCTGGCACCTGTCACGTAAAAAGCACCCACTACACTCACGGAGTGGTTGGCGTTAGGAAGGGCATCCAGCTGTAGAAACATTGCCAGATTAGACTGGAGCCTGGTGCAGCCTTCTGGCTTCCCAGATCCCTGGTCGAACCGTCCAACCCATGCTAGCATGGAGAATGGACGTTAAACGATGATGATGATGATATATACCTCTCTCTATATCTTTCTCTCTCTCCTTATCCATTTATCCATCTCCCCTCCCTCTCCCTTTCCCCTCATCTAGACTCCAATTTGCAATGTACTTTTAATACCACAGCCATTGCCATGTACCAGGTAACAACTGTACAAGGTGTCGTTAACCTGATCCACTGTTACCTGGTGCTTGGCAAGTGTCAACAATTGTCTGGGTATTGAACATTGCAAATTGGTGCACCTGTGAAGAGGCTAACATCAAGATGAAGGACCTAAAAGTATTTGTCAAAATGACATATTTTATATAGCAGAGACTGAGTATAATATACTACATAGAACAATGAAAATCAGGCAAATACCAAAACTTATTATTTCATTGTTAACTTTAAGGAAGATTTAACATAGTTCTACTTGAGATAATGTAATTAAGAGTTTCTACAGATAGTTTAATCAAATTTCTCAAATTTCAAAGCAGGTAAACATTTAGAAATAAATGTTATTAAAACTTATCAAAGTTTTTATGAAACAAATATTTCAAAAAAGCATCAGTAATAGAATTTCATTCTCAATTTATAAACTTTTTTTCAAGACATTTGCTTCTGAGAAAGGAATGTCTTTACATTTGGTGGAGTGGAGGTTTGCTGGAAAACATTATTTAAAAAATTATATAAATATCAAAGAATATGATAATTTGGGTTTGAATCAATAAATAATTGCCTAATTATTTTGTAATTTTATTTTAATTACTTTGAAGATCTAATCATTTTTTTCTCTAAACCTAAAGGAAACACATCCTTACAAAAATAAATTATTGAACTTCTCAATCCTTTCATTTTGTAATTAGACAATTAATTTGAGAAGATATTCAAAGATATTAACTTTCAGAATTATGCAGAATGTCAATACACATTAGAATTTTATGATTTCGAGAATTTTATCTTTCTTTTGAAACCAACGACAAATGTTTCTTAAATATTTACTTTTACAAATTTTCTGAGCATTGTTACTTTGCTAATTTTATACTTTATTATGGTAATTTTTTATTTATTTTTTTTTCTTTCTTTGTTGCCAGTGAAGTATTTGGTCAGAATAGTTGGCATTTTGTAAATTACTTTTCAGTTATGTCTTGATCCTTTGTGATTTTTTTTTTCTTCCATTTTCCTAGTAACCTTCATTGTTATGTGTTCTATTGACCTTTTATCAAAGGTTAGGCTATGTAATACCAAGATACTTATTTTTGTTATGTTTGTTAATGAAAAGTAATAGATTTAAAGGAAAAATAATTATTTCTATCTTGTTTTCAAGCTAAAAAAAAAAAAGGAAAAAGTCCTAAGAAAATTGATCAGAGCTATTGTCATTTATGTGTAATAATGTGTATTGGGCATGAACTTAGCTGTTTATATTTAAAATCAAACCCATTACAAGTTCTGGGAATATTAACCAAAAGATATTGTGACCTGAAGAAAATGTAGATTCTGACATTTGGTCCAAGAATTGTTTGCAAAGACCAAAGATATGATTCCACAAAGGAAAGTCAATTCAACCTGCTGGCAGCATAAGGTTCATTTTTTTTCCTGACCAATGAATGGTATTGCAACAGTCATACCCTTTAAAGCATCTACTTTTCCTATTATATATATATATAGTTATAATAGTTATATATATATATAATCTGAGAGTGTTAATATTTATAAATTTTAAATATCCAAAGGATGTTAACTCTGATACTGCCAATCAAAAGTTTGATAAACTCCAAAATTACTTAATTAATTTCTTAGATTATGATATCCTCAAGTTTAATCTCTGCTATAAAAGATAAAACACCATTAAAATAGTAATGATTATCTGTTCAAATAAATCTAAATTTTCTTGACCTAGAAATAAAGATAAAGTTTTGGTGATGCTAACTCTTCATTTTGACAAAAATTTCATATTTTTCCAGCAAAAAAATTCAAAATTACAAATTTACCAAAATTCTAAACTGTCTGTGCATAATCTGATTAATTGATCTTATGAAATTAAGTATTAAATTACTCGACATTTTGTTGGTTTTCTTTTTTTTTTTCTATCTAAATGTATTAGCTTTTTATAATATCGACACAATAACAACATCAATTGTTAATAACATCACATCTGTATTGCATAGTGTAATGTAGATTATAATATATTATTGATATTCTGGTAACCTTTGCTCTAATTGAATAATTCTAACTATAAAAACAAGATGACCTATCTGTAGAAACATTCTTGACATTATCTTATCTCTAAATAATGTTATATATTGATAAAAATTCTTATCTAATGCTAGAGAAATCTTTTAGGAAACTTACATTGTTTTAAAATATACATATATTTTCTCAAATCTTTCTTTACAATTTAATATACTTTGCTTTAAGTTTTGTTTAAATTCTACAAAATCTCTTTATATTTTCATATTTCAAGTTTATATTTCTTCTTAAATATATTATTCTTTAAATAAAAATAATAATCCAAACAGATATTGGAATCATAATATTATATACCATTCATAAATTAATGTTTATTTTTTCAGTTAAATTTATGTTTCTTTAACTCAATTTTAGCTTTGTTCAGTATAATGTTAAATGTTATATGATCATAGTTTTAATTTTACAGTATTTCTTAAAATATGATTCCACTCTAATTATGCAATGGGTAAATGTTGTATCCTGAAATTTGTCTAAACTACAATTTTTATATTAAATCAAAGAATTCAATTTGGGGAGCCAAACAATATATTTCACAAAGGATTCCTAATTTTAACACCTGGAACAGTCTATCAAATATAAATGCCTATTTCTAAAACAAAATCTATTTTATATAAATATGTCCTTTAGCTATATGTTAGCAAGTTAATAATAACAGTACCCAAATCACTATTCAAAAATTATTTGAAAGAACATCATCCCTTTATCAAGGCAGCTAAGAACTGATGTTATTTCTCAGCATTTTATTGGTAGTCAGCCTCATGCTGATAGCAGGTTTCTAAGGATTGCTGAAAATAGAAGATTTAAGCAATTCTTCAATGGCAGTTTGGACTGTGTAGTTTGTATTGCTACTCTGAACGTTATTTATATTCCCAGCTTCCCAAGAACTAACTTCCATGAATCCTTGTCTTTTTTCCATTCCCACAAAAATGGGAATATACATGTGTACATAGGCAACTCTGTGTGTGCATATAATATATATATATATATATATATATATATATGTATGTATATATATATATGTATATGTATGTATATGTTACCCTACCCTTTGTACATCCTCCGACCCTTGCTTTTTTTAATTTCATTTTTGTTCATAGTGCTTGGATTTGTTTTAAAATCTTGCAGTTCTTGATCTGAATGTTGTTAGAGATTTATTTAAATTTCTTTTCATTTATTCTATAGCAGTCAGCATGAATTATGAAACATTTATTTCTTTTGAATATTTTTTTTTATTCCATTAATTACCTGTCTATTTATTTTAGCTATTTATTGCACTTTATCAAATCACTTTTTTATATTTCTTTGTTATTTTTTTAAACCACTGATTTCATATTTGCTCTTTATAAGCTTGCTTATGTAATTTTCGTTTGGGGCAATATATAAATCTTAATTGTTGTTAAACCAGAGAAATGATCAGTTAATTTTTTTCTTTCTCACCAAATTCCATGTACGTGTGTAGATGGCTTGATTCTAGCCAACTCTGTATGGTATCTATTTCAAATTATAGAACTCTTAATTTGGTTTTTGGCTTTATAAATACATAAACAGAAAATAAGAAAAATTATTAACTGATAACATGTTTGAAATATTTGGTTCATAATTCATAGATGCTCAACAAATTAAAATTTTTAATTTATTATATCTTAATGATATAAGCTTTTGAGAAAACTCAATAGAATAATTCTGCTCTGCCAGTATAATACTGCTGGTGTAAAACTTATTTATATGTTAATACATACTTTTCTTTTTTGTTCATATGTTCTCTTTATCATAATGTTTTGCACTTTAAGAAACTCTTTGGAATAATTTTATTAGTTTAGAATTGGATTTCTTATACATTCAGAATGCAAGAATGCAACACTTCTGTTTCACATGCTTGCTTATTCCTTCATATATATATAATTATATATATGTATATATTCACTGAATCACTCTTTTAAAATCCCTGTTCTCTTTATTTTGTTTGTGTTCATACATTTTTCTCTAAAATGCATATATTTCGAGAATTATCTCAAAATCAGAAAAATGAACTTGAAAAAAAATTAGTTTCAAAAAAAGTACTTTGAGGAATAACAGATAAGTTAAGATATTGACTGGAAAACAATGATAGAAGGTTGGGATGGGGTTTTTGTTTCCTTTTTTTTTTTTCAGTGTTTTCTTTGTGTTTTTTTTTTTTTTGTTTGGTTTGGTTTTTTTTTTTTAACCATAATCTAATACTTGTTTGTATAGAAAATATCAACAGCTGTTTGGAAATGTAGGAAAGTGATATTAATAATTGTCAAACTTGATTCAGCCTTCATGATAAAGTCAGATTGTTTTGACTTTGTGTAATCTCAATCAATTTCAAGTGTTTTATAGGAAAGCAATAATATTGAAAAACAATTACATCAGCAATCAATACCACAAAAGTTCAAATTTAGAAAGTATGAAACACATGAAAAGTTTCAACCAGTGTAACCATTGTTGTTAACCTTTCAATTCAACAACATTGAACTGTCAGATTATCGATTAGTAAAACTGATTAATATATTTATTAATCTACTCTATCAACAATTTAATTCTAATTTCTATATCTTTTACATGAGCTTCAAAACAGATTAAAATATGCATACTGCATATATTAATCTTTCATATCCTTTATAGCCTTCATTTACTGTAATTATAACCTTGGGAGTTTAGTGCTTATCTCAAGGTGTTTTTTGTTTAACCCTTTCATTACCAAACCGGCTCTGGCTCCGAGTACAAATGTCTTGTTTTCATAAGTTCTCAATTAAAATCTTCCACCAAACCTTAGTCACAATTTATGTTCCTAACACTAGCTTAATGATAACCAAGTAATTTTACTAAATTCTTTGTTATATTTAAAGTAATTAAAAGAAACACAGAGCATCTCAAAATAAACACAGTAACGAAAGGGTTAATTAAATTATTTGACTCTGTTCACTTAATTGGTTAACTAGCTTTCTGTCAGTTACAACAACAAGGGTTCCAGTTGATCTGAACAATGGATTAACCTGCTCATGAAATTAACGTGCAAGTGGCTGAGAATTCCACAGACATGCATACTCTTAATGTAGTTCTTAGCATGACACAGAATGTGACAAGGCTGACCCTTTGAAGTACAGGTACTACTCATTTTCGCCAGCTGAGTGGACTGGAGCAAGGTGAAATAAAGTGTCTTGCTCAAGGACACAATGTGCCACTTGGAATTGAACTCACAACCTTACAACCGTGAGCTGAATACCCTAACCACTAAGCCACGTGTCTTGGTTAAATGTTGATATAATTCTGTGTTTTTGAACCATCAGTAGTTTTAGTTTGTTTTTGTTTGTTTTTCTTTCTGCATATATCACAGTTTGTGTTTGCAAACAACAGCTTCATTGGTTAAAGGTTCCCAATGTGCCAATTATTGGTTCACAGTATTTTTAGTGGGAAGAGTAACAAATGCAAGTCTGGATGACTCAGATGAAATAAGTACCAAAAGTATTTTTGTTCCATGCACTGGTTATTATTTCCTCCTCAATCTATGAATATATCTCGTGCTTCACAACTATACATACATACATATATATATATAATATACAATATACATATATATAATATACATATATATATATATATACATATATATATATAATATACATAATATATATATATAATACATATATATATATATACATACATATATATATATAATAATACATATATATATATATATACATACATATATATATAATATACATATATATATAATATACATATTATATATATATATATAATATACAATATACATACATATAATATACATATATATATATATATATACATACATATATATATATAATATACATATATATATATATATACATACATATATATATATATAATATACATATATATATATATATACATATATATATATATATATACACACATATATATGTATGTATGTTTGTATGCCTGTATGTATATGCATATATATGTATACATACATACACACACGTACTTACACAAACATATATGATAGGCATCCACATAGTTACCATCTACCAAATTTCATCCACAAGGCATTGATCAACTTGAGGCTATAGTAGAAGACACTTGCTCAAGGTGCTGTGCAGTTATATTCAGACCTACAACTACATGGTTTCAAAGAGAGTTTCTTGCACCCGTGTTGTTCCATAAATCTTCATATCTCAGACAAGACCCTTTTGGATTTCATTAAGACTGCATTTATCCAGCTGTATCCTATTGAAGTTTGCAAACTGCTTATCCAGTATCATACTTTTATATCTTCAGTCTCCATCACACACATTTAACTACTTCACTTGTATTCAATTAACAAATTAATTAAAGTAAATGAAGCAGCATCATAGTGAAGTATACCTAAGGTGTGTTATATTATTATTATTTGGGAACAACTATATTTCTAATTGACAGCTTCTCATGAAAACGCTTTGTTTTTTCAATTTTTAGATAATTTTCTAATCTATGCATTTGTTGTCTGTTTTGTTTTTTTTTTATCCTTTTTCATCTTAATTTTCTTTTTTCCTAATTTGCATTTTAGTTTGTACACTACTCCCTTATTTTCCAGTCCCTCCTCCCCCTGGCAAGTCATCCTCGGCCTGCGAGTAGTGGCTCTACTCCCTGTGGTGGTGAGGAGGAGGAGGAGCAGCAGCTGGTGCACCACCTCCCCCACACACAAACACCTCAAGTAGCCATTGAACCAACTCCGATGACTACCAAAAGCTACTTATCAAGTGAGTCGATTTGCGAAAAAACTGACAGCACAAAAGATAACAACGAGACTTGGACAATAATCGAGGTAGAAACAGAACAGAGTGAATCACAGACTGAAGAATCAGTCAGCTTTCACGTAATGCCACCAGTGAAGACGGTACCACATCGAACAAAATCAAACAAACTGCCTAAACCAAGTGAGGCTGTGACGCCAATAAAACGCTCCCCATCAGAGTCTAATATTAGAAAACGGAACTCTCCTAAAGATGATGATTCTCTATTTTGTAGTAGTTCATCTAGTCGAAACCTTCATGAAAATCGCAATTGTATATCAAGGGAAGCTTACTCAGATGTAAATTTAACCCAATCTATTCCCGACACCAATATTACTAGTCCCGGTGCCAATTGCAAGGATTCAGAAACATCAATACTACGGAAAATGAGCTCCAGTCTGAAAGCCTTATCGATTAAAGTGAGAGGCAGCTTGCTTGATGTAGGACATGATACTCGTAAATATAAGCCCCCTCGACGTTTCGGTGATATTGGCAAAGTTGATGTAATTGATCTCACAAAGGAAAATGAATGTTCTCACAAAAGACACATGAGCCGAAGTGAAATATTCAAGGGACTGTTTGTAGGTATGTTGTGAAATATAGTTGAACTTGAAGGTGACTACAGTTTTTATGCTTGCTAAATTTATTCACCGCTTGACTTTCCTCCTTTTTTCAGGGTGAGAGCGCCACCTATTGCTTGTCATAGCAAGAATTGCGATAAGTTTAACCACTCTTCTAATCCTAGTTTACTTGTACTAATAGCACCAAAGGCCTTAGACATGCATGCAGGTTTTGACCTCCCCATCCCATTGGCAGGTGACTGTTTGCTTACATAGCAGCTGTTGGTAGTCAATGCATGTACCTGCTTTGCCACTAACCAAACTGATTACCCATATAGTAGTACTTATATAAGCTAATTCTGTGGTTTTGTCCTCCAGTAAGTCACACATAGCAGAAGACAACTGCCCGTTTATCTATTTCGTAAGGGAACAGCTATGTTACTTATGGGGGTAATAAATATTAACTTTTTTTTAATCCACCCACCACACAAAAAAATATCCCTCCCACCCAAAAAAAATCCTAGCTCAACATCTTTATCTTTTCTTATCCCTAAACACCCACTTATGCAATATATGTATATATATATATATATATATATATATATATATATATATATATATGGATCTTGAGTCTTAGGAGAATCATTACACCAGTAATAACAAGCACATGCAGTGCTGTGTGTGTTTATTACTATTGGTGTAATGACACTCCCAAAACACAAGATTTGTTTCAATATGTGAATTCACATCAAGAATCTTCCAAACCAAATACAAAAACAAAGCGTATATATGTATATTTATATAAATATATATATATTTTCATATAGATATATTTATATATATATTTACATACATATATATATATATATATATATATATATATATATATATATATATATAGCTAGTAGGGAAACAATTGCCTCCTTTATCAAGCCTTTATATTTTTTTCCTTGGCATCACAACCAAACAGGCTAAAACAACTACTCATAGAAACAAACCAGTTTCTTTCAAAACCTGATAAAATCCATTCTCTTCTTCCTAATTGTCAGCCAACATTCCTAGTTTATGATGGATTACATAAGCAACAAAGCCATTACATAATTATGTTCACAAATTTGTAGTTTGGGCTGCATTCGGAAAATGTATACTAGTTATTTTGTTATGCAATTTTAATGTTATGTTTAGCAATGTTTGTTTCATTGTGTGGAGGTGGTTTCACTCAAGAAAATACATCATACTAAACAGAAATTGATGGAGAATCATAAGAATAGCTTCATTCTTTCTGCCTCCATTTTAGTTTTTCTTTTAGCAGTTTTTGAAATATACTAGTAATTTTAAGATAAAAGTGTAAATAATGGAAGATTCCAATGCTTTTTAGATTAAAATGGAGATGGTGGGAGGTAGTTGAATTCAAGGGAAATAACTTTACTTTAATAATAATGTCCCGCTCTTTTTTATCCACAGCGTGGGTGGAGGTGTAGTTAGTGGATTTTACTTCAAAGGAAAATTTTTAGAAGATGGATAGATAATTAGTTCAGTTACTTAATTAAAAAAAATATAGTATAATTAGATTATGATTTTATTGATAATTATTCTATTGATTTTCTTGATAATTATCAATTCGATACAATATAGAATTGTGGCTGTCAGCCATCAGAGATTTAAATTTTCTTAAAAATTAATTCACCATTTTTTGGTAGGGGAGGGATTTTGGCAATGGCATACGATATAAAGTATTTAAATATTACATATAATGTGTGCATATGTATATATGCTCCCAATAATCTCTATATTAAAGCAGTCCTCTAAATATTTTTCTTTTTTTTTGTAGTAATATATAGATAGATAAAAATATTTGATTAGTGTTTTGAAATTCCTGTCCAAATTTTTAAGTAAGATATTTTCTTAAATTCTGAATACACAAGAAATTGGTTTAATCCAGTGAAGACACAAAAAAAATGGGAAATTAGATTAATTATAAATCAACAGGGTATTTAGGTTTGGACCCTAAATAGGAATGCTTAAAAATGTAACTGTCCGCTGAAAGCCGCTCCTTTAGCTGCTTATCAGTATTTTTTTCTGTGTTTGGCTTATTTGATGACTACAAAGGTAATTAGTTGTGGCGGTGGTGGTGGTGGTAGCAATATTTATGGGTTTAGTTAAACAATTAACGAAGCAGGGTTTCGCTAATAATAGCTTTCATTAATGCCTTGCTTGAATTTTTTTTCCACTTAATTTTAGATAGAAGCTGCTTCTCCCAGTCCCAGCCCAAAACAAAAGAAACAGCATCCACACCCAGAACTGAAGCGGACAAAGTCGCAGGCGGCTAGCCGCAAAATTCAGAAGGCTCAAAGCAACGCATCATTGGAGGATAATAACGGCGGAGGTGCTACTATTATTATTACTACTACTACTGCTCAGTTGCAGCTGATTGCTAAACGTCAGACTATGTTTTCTTACAAGCACCTTTTTAAAATATGCAAATTGCTACAATCCTAGATCACAACATCATAAATAGCTCCCTACCAATACTACATCCTATTCCCCTTACCCCCCAGTCTTTTTATATTGGAACTAAATTATAGTTTGCATCTGTTTACAGGTTTACACACCAATTAGCAGAATGTAGTCAACTTTAATAACCACACCCCATTTCCAAATTAATTCAATTGGTGGAATAACTTTGAGAGAATTTTTGTTGAAATACTTTCTCCCTTTTCTTGGTGTTTTTGAAGAAGAAAATCATTTGTATTTCTGTTACAGTTGTCTTAGTTTAAAAAAAAATATAGAAAAATTTCCCACAATGCATTATCTCAGAGTAGATATACATTGTCTTAGTGTTTAACAAATTAATTAATTAAGAACATGCATATACAGCATGTGTTATTCTTTGATTTAGTGTGTTTAATTAATTTGTAACACACACATATATCTCATGTTGTTTGTATTTCTGGAGTTTTTGGTCAATTCAATACATTACTTTTACACAATGGTTTTTTAACTTCACTTTGTGAACTAAACATTACTTTTACAAAATAGTTACTTAAATAAATATTACTAAAATATAATTAAAATTTGATCCTTTTGTTAACAACTAGGAGTCAATATTTTCCCAAGTACTAAGTAGGTGAGAGATTAATTTCTTCCTGGAGGGAATGTTAGCCAAGTTTTCAGCAATAAACCCTGTTTTAATATATAGTTATACTAGCTTCCAGATGGTCACTCTACTGCTAGAAATAGCAGTAAAATTATCTCTGATGACACTCTGTCATCTTAAGGATAAAAAAGGGAGACGTTGGACATTGTAGTCTTTTATGAAATACCAACTTCCAATACCATTAGAAAAATAGTAAAAACAAGAAAAGAGAGAACAAGATAAAAAAAATATTCGGAAACTAATGCAAGTTGTTAGCATGTGTGAGTCTGTGAATATCACATAAGCTTGCTGCCAACATCTGGAAACTTATTCTCCCCAAAGCTAGGTGAATGGTGAATCAGAAATTGAAATGTCTGCAGCATGATACAAACTTAGAATTCTCTTACTTCTAATCCTATATCTTATCAACATGGTGGCCATGTCACCTCACTCAAATACCTTTTCATGCATTTTTTTTCTCTCATAAAATATTTACCTTCAGTGGAAAGAGTCAGAGAGAAATCTATGTTATTAAACAATCTTCTTTAAGATGGCAAGCTGGCAGAATGGTTAGCATACCAGGCAAACTGCTTAGCAACATTTCATCCATCTTTACGTTCTGAGTTCAAATTCCACCGAGGTCAACTTTACTTTTCATTATTTTGGGGTCAATAAAATAAATACCAGTTGAGCATTGGGGTCGATGTTATTGACTAGCCCCTTTCCCCAAAATTTCAGGCCCTGTGCCTACAGTAGAAAGGCTTATTATACAACCCAAGGTCATTACAATATTATTGGTTACATTTTGAAATACAAATTGAAAGTACAGTTTTTTAATTGCATCCAAAAGTAGTGTCTCTCATAGGTTGCCCATTCAATAACTTCATTGTAATTACAATTAATTTAAATATTGTTGTTAGAAATTTGAAGAATGCGGAATAATTCTTTTTTAGGAATAGTGAATCTTGAAGCAAATAGAGCTATAAATGAAAAGAAAATTATAAAAATCCTTTCCAAGTTATATAGAGTCATAGCGTTGGTTTCCATGGTGTATATATTCCTCACCTGGACAGGATGCCAGACTATCACAGGGTTACTTCTTGCCTGCTGACTGGATGAGAGCAACATGAAATGAAGTGTTTTGCTCAAAAACACAACACATCACCCAGTCCAGGAATTGAAACCACAATCTTATGGTTATGAGTCCAACACCCTAACCAATAGAAAAAATCAAAGGCTGCTCATAGACATATGCAATTTTTACTAGGAGATATGGGTTTGAATTCCACTGGAATCCTTAGACTTTTTTCTAACCAAAGAGTTTTTATCCCAATATTAACATGGTACTATTTATAGCTCTATTTGCTTCAAGATTCACCGTTCTTAAAAAAGAATAATTTAGATATATTAGTGATAATATATTATATATATATTATGCTCTAACTATAATACTATTTTTTTGATATAATTTTATAAGAGTTTTTCTAGTAGATTTTTACCATTTCCATTTTATACAAAGATATTTTATTATCAAAATTCTTTGTTTATTCCACCAATTACTTATTTAAATTAATGGTCACTCTCCACACAAAGGTAAATACTTAATATAGACATATATATATATTAAGTAGTGTCACCATCTAAACAACATAGTGTTATCATTTTGTATGAAGGGATTTAGTAAAGAAAACTGCTTTTGTTTAAATTTTCCTTTAGTAGAAAGGATTATTATTATTATTATTATTATTATTATATTATTATTATTATTATTATTATTATTATTATCATCATTATTATCATTATGATTTTTATTATTATTATTATCATCTAGGCAGCAAGTTGGCAGAGTCTTTAGTGTGTTGGACAAAATACTTCGCAGCATTTCTTCCCACTCTTTAAGTTCTGAGTTCAAATCCCACTGTGGTCAATTTGATATATATATATATATATATATATATATATATATATACATATGATCAATTAGTTGTCCATAAGTCAGGAAAAAGCATACTCAATATAAGTAAAAGTGCAGTTCTGTTTTTATATATTGTCAAGCGGTATACTGGTTATTGTATATAAATGGTTAGCAAGATACTATCAGTTTCAAGTCACCTGTTGCAACTAGGCAATATTGATGACCCTTCAGACATACTGGCCAGAATTGCATACCCTCGTTGATGCTGGGAGTGCATAAGCTCTAGACTGGTTCAGTAGTGTTGAAAAGAAGTGAAACAAAACATTGTAAAAAAAAAATTATATCATTTTCATGGGGGGTGGGGTGAAAAAGAGTTGTTTCCCCTGGAATATTGTTAGCCATGGATGAAGCAGGTAAACTGTGTTTGTGTATATATATCATTCCCTAATTCATAAATAGATATAACCAAGATGAATTTACACTCATTAAGACAGTATCCAAAAATTTCACCTCTTAAATTTAGGAAAATGCCTAAATAATATGAATTTTTTTCGCATAATTCTTTTCTCTGCCAAGCATAAACTGCATCTACTTCCATTCAGCTATGATACTGAACATTCCAGCAACTTCCAGTTGATTTTGTATGGCGTTGCTTCCTCTTTTAACTGTCATATTTAGCTGGCTAGTATTGTAGCATAGCACTTCATTGGATTCTAAGAGGATCTGCGATTATTTATCTTAGCCTTAAAGGGGTCATCCATTGCCTTAATATATGTCACATCATTACTGTTGGTCAACACCACTTCTGCTTTGTAGATCACTGCTTCTGTGTTGCATTGACCATTTACTAGGCACTCTACATGAGCATCCTGTCTTTGTCCACAGCATTGGGATACTAACTATATTTTCATGTGAGGTGCACTGCTGAATGAAACCCTTGAGTTATGTTTATTGAACATTTTCCTATACCTATGATCCTGTGTAAAATGCATATTCACTAATCTAAAGAAGGCCTTTCTCAAGCTTTTTGGTATTGAGTAGAGGAGACCCACGTGACTTTTCCATAGTGTTTTTCTCTTGTAGGTGTTACAGCTGGGCATATGTTATATGGCTTTTAAAAATACTAGCTGCCAGAGCCTTGTTGTAGTTGTAGGCCACTATATTAGAGGGTAGATTCGAGATCCTCTTACTGACATTCTTTACAAGGTTTTTAAACACTGTAAACAAGTGTAAGGAAGCTGTGTTGATATGCGACAGCCTTTCATTTAGATGTAAAAGTGGTTATGCACTTATGGCCCATATATTCAGACTTGTCAATATTGCTTAGGTACAATGGTCAGCATAAAATCAATGGCAACATTCTAACCATTTATATATTCCATAAGCACTAATATATTGCATGGCCATATATGTGTGTGCTTGTGTATATATGCATGTATATTTGTGTGCATGTATATATATATACACACATATATATACATATACATGCATGTATGTATATATATATATATTTTAATGTTTTTTTTGGTGTTCAGTTATAATGCAAACAATTTTACATTAATCTGATGGGTTACTCTATACTTTTGTAGAGTACAAATTTCTTATTCTTAAACAAGAATGTTGTTGGTAGTGACGTCGAAGTTTCAGCTTGCTAAGCCATCAGCAAATGATGGCTCAGCTGGCCAAAACTTCAAAGTCACTGTCAACAACATAATTGTTTAAAAATAATACATATATGTGTATATATATATATATATATATATATATTTATATATATACACACACATACATACATTATATATATAATGTATGTATATATACACACACTCAGCACACATGTATTGAGCTTTGTTTTTCCTTGTTTCTTCTACTAAACCTATGTGTGTGAGTATGTATATAGTGTTTAAAGGTCTGTTCAGACTCTTATTATATCAAAAAAGCTATTTCTTTTATTCCTTTTTTAATTGAATATCTTGTGAGTGATAAGGTAAAAGGGGCCAACAAAACACACTTGTCTCTCCTGTTCTCATTAACCCACTATAATCTCACTCCTTCTAGTCCCTACACTAAGGACTTTGCCTAAAACTTACACTCTCTCCTGGATTCCGTCCCTATCTACAATTTCTCAACCTCCAGCAAAGATTTACAGCTGTTGAAATTCAAACTCTACCTCCTTCCTGACTAAACCAGTTAAGAAAAATCAAAAAACAATTTTTAAAATGAAAGTCCTCATCAACAGAGTATTCTCTGCTAAATCTCTTCATTGGAATGGATTTCTACTTGTTTGTTTATGATTATTTAGCTTTGTGTGACTTCACTAATCCCCGTCCCCCATCTCCACTTCTCCATCTGCAAGAATCCCACACCAGTTACATTCTAACAAAGTAAGAGGTTTAAATAATAAAATAACCTCTATTGGGTCCCCTTGGGGTTTTTCTTCAGTCTCTCTTGGCCTTCTCATTTTATATTACCAACTTTCAGCTCTTTCTGTAAACCAAACGATGGTATGGAACAGTCTTCAGATAATCTTGTGGTGTTCTTTTTTTTTATGTATCATATCTTTTTATTTATTGATTTCATTTTAAACATTATTTTTTTTTTAAATCAATGGCCTGGTGATTGTTATCTTTAATTAGTTATTTTGCTGTGTTAATGGTAAAAAAATAATAATAATTATAAAATAATAGTACCATGGCGTGTGGGTATATACTTGTTTGGAATACGTTGACATCAGATGGCATAAACAAAATATTTTGGTGAGTATATTAAAAATAAAACCCACATATGTTTGTCTAGGTAAGTATGTTGGTACAATATCTGAAACCATACATTCAATGCATGTATTATTATTATTATTATTATTATTATTATTATTATTATTATTATTATTATTATTATTATAATCATTATTATTATTATTATTATTATTATTATTATTATTATTATTATTATTATTTATAATAAATGGGACTTCAAAAAGGATTTTTTTGAAAGTATTTTTTTTCGTCATTTCTGATATAATTTGTCGTAATTTCTTGTCACAGCTGGTTAGTTTGCATTGTAACAACTATGATGCTATTGTGGGGCTCAGGTCTTCTTGTTTCCTCTGTAGAATAGAGGTTGTCTCATCTTCCTACAGAGCAAAGTTTTTGATGTTACTTCAATACCATTTTGAACTTCTTGAACATTCCAACTTCAGATTATTTTCCTCTTATAATTCTAGTGTGTTATATATTATGTAATTTAAAATAACATTGCAGATTCCTTTATTTTCACTTTTATTCTGTTACTGGTTTCAGCCAGGGGCTGAGGCCATGCAAGAGCACCTGGTTTCTAACGTTGTAGGTTGGTAGCTATCAATTTAATTTTGATTGGGTTGAGAATAAATTTGGCTGTGTTTGTTTCTTGTAGGACACATACTTCTCAACAAACACTTTATGATCTAATTTTGGTAGAGCTTCAATTTGACCATTTCTATCATCCACCTTGCAATTCATCGTAAATGTCATACCTGCGTGAAAAATCTTAGTTCTGTATTTTATACAAAAGATCATAAGATATTTGCATAGCAGATTTGTTATACAGTTCTATCATTGTTGAGCACTAAACTTCTGTCAGCCTATAAACATTGGCTGTGAGAGCTTACATCAATTAGTTCAGCTGTTGCTATCAGCTGAGCTAATTGGTGTAAGTTATGCATGTTCATCGCTTGAAGTGACAAGGGCCATTTAGTTTCATGAGGACTCAAGATTTACGTGGTGTCTCATCCTTGACCATCTTCAAACCAGTGGCAAGCCCAGGTTGCTGGACCATGAAAGTTTTTTTCTGCAAAGCCCACCAGATCCATCCTTCACATGCATAGGCAGGCAAGCCTTAATGTTCTAATTAACCCTTAGCTGGGACCCTGACAGGTGCTATTACTCCAGGTCAGAGTACAGCTGGGTTTGACTTTAAACTGCATTGTGAGGCCCTAGTATGTGGAACATCCTTTGAGCCACTATTCTACAAGTTACAGAACAAAGTTATCAGCTGTTATAAAATTCAGAGCTTTTAGCTGAACTCATCTAAGTTATAAATCCTAGAGCTATCAGCTGAATTAATTAATGTAAATTATAAAATACAAATATTACACTTTCTTTTTTGTCTTTTGTTCCATTCAGTTGTACATCAACTTTAGACATCTGAGATAGAATGGTGTACGGAATGCTTCATGCCAGCTCAGCACCAACTTTGGCCATTTAGTTATATATTAATTAGTTGAATTACATAGTGCCATCTTCTATCTCAGTAGACTGATTTTTGTCACATCTTTTTATCACATTGTACAAGCCTTTGCCATATTTTGCCAACCTCTTACACACTGTGCCAGCTTCTTCCATATTTTATCAGCCTCTCTCACATATGACCAGTCTTCAAAGGCTTTTATTATTTGCAAGTGGGGGAAAAAATCATTTTTCTTTACTTCAAACAAAAAAAAATAAACTTGACCCTGAATCTGTACTTCCTCCACTATGGTGTTCACACCAGTACCTCACCCCACATACAAAAAAGGACTTTTGTATTCTTGAAAAATTTCTTCCCCTTTTTTCTCTTTTTTTTTCTATTGTTTTTACATATTTGAAATTAAGTTTATTGTTCATGTAGTAAGCTACAAAATTCTTATATTCTCTCAATTTCCTGACAAAATAGGAAAGGTATTACCTCAGAAGATGTCCCTAAAGCATTGTCCTGGAGGATCGTCCCTAATTTTTTTCAATCTTTTTTCTGTTTACTTGTATGCTAAATCCAATGTTATACTCTACAACATCGATTCAGGCTTAAATATTGCTAAAATGTGCTTTGTTAACTTAGTATAAACTGGTTAATTATTTCTTTGAATTAGTAGAGAAATAACATTCTCAAAAAAATAATTTTTTAAAAAGAAAGGATATTTTTTATGATGATAAAAAATTTATTTCAAAGACAAGACCATCCTAGACATAATTATAACTGAATCTTTTTTTTTTCCTTCCTTGGTATTATTCTATCCTATCTTTAATGTGTCTTATATAATTGATTATTGTTTTCAAATCACCTCTAATTACCTATATGCTGTAGGTGTTTTCAAATACTGGAGAAAGTAACAATCTTAAATATTCTTTCTTTTATCTTTGCTTGTTCCAGTCATTGGACTGTGGCCATGCTGGGGCATACTTTTCTCTTTTCTTTTTAAGCCTGGTATTTATTCTATCAGCCTCTTATGCCAAAACTGCTTAGTTACTGGGACGTAAACAAACCAACATCAGTTGCAAAGTGGTGGTGGGGAACAGACACAAAGGCATATACTCACAGATATATATATATGCACGACAGGCCTCTTTCAGTTTCTGTCTGTCAAATCCTTTCAAAAGGCTTTGATCAGATCAGAGCTATAGTGGAAGACACTTACCCAAGGTTCTTCACATTGGGACTGAACCTGGAACCATGTGGTTGGGAAGCAAACTTCTTACCACACAGCTATGCCTTACTGAAATAGAATAATTTTTTTTTAAGTCATTAAGTTTTTTTTTTGGTTTTTTTGTAAGTCTAAATTAAAACGACTTTATCTGTTGCTTTTCTGTTGATCTTTTTTGATTTAAAGAAATCATCTTAATTCAGCTTATAAAATTCCTGCACCATTTAAGAATAAGTCCCAAATAAAATTTACTTTAGCTCAAGTTAGTGTCTTGAAATCATTTTAACCCTTTAGTATTTAAATCGCCCATATCCGGCCAAAATAACTAATCTGTTTTATGTTCAAACTGACCAGATCCAGGCTCTCACACCTACCCTACAATGTTATTCTACATTAAGTAATTACACCATCAAGATCTTGAAGATATGAGATAATGCATGATTAATTCAAATCAATGGGAATCAATAAGCATTATGCTTGATAGAATAATCTGAACACTAAAGGGTTAAACCTTTTGATACCAATCCATCTAAGACTACCCCTTGTTCTATGATACTTAACTTCTCAGTTTTCAAATTAACCCTTTAGCTTTTACGCTAGCCATATGGAGCCCAAATATTCTTGTTTTATGTTCAAACCAGCCAGATCTGGCTTCTCGTGTCTACCCTACAATATCATTCCAAAAAGAAAAACAATCATATCATCAAAATCTCGAAGCTACAAGATAATGCATGATTAATTTAAAGCAAAGTGAATGAATGCACATTACAATTGGCAGAAGAATCTGAATGCTAAAGAGTTAAAACAGGATTTTAGGTAAGAATCTTCTTTTAGACTTATCACAAAAACTACCTTAATAATAATTTTTTGTCATTTTACTATTCATTTGAAATATTTATTAGAACATGCAACAGGTTGGCTGAGTCATTAGAGCATCAGTTTTTAGTCAAAATCTCAGCACTGTGAGTTCAAATCTCACTGAAGTCAACTTTGCCTGGTTGATAAAAAAAAGATACAATGTACCAATCTAAGGTGTGGGGTTGGCAGAACTACCTTAATAATAATTTTTTGTCATTTTACTATTCATTTGAAATATTTATTAGAACATGCAACAGGTTGGCTGTCATTAGAGCATCAGTTTTTATTCAAAATCTCAGCACTGTGAGTTCAAATCTCACCAAAGTCAACTTTGCCTGGTTGATAAAAAAAAGATACAATGTACCAATCTAAGGTGTGGGGTTGGCAGAACTTAAGCAGTGAAGTAGAGCTTTAATCTTTTATTATCCAGATTACTGTCAGATGTAATACTTATTTATCTGCATTGTTTTGAATTAATCATGCATTATCTTATAGAAGGCTTGTGGTTTAGTGGTTAGGGTATTCAGCTCACGGTCATAGGGTCATGAGTTCAATACATGGCAACATGTTGTATCTTCGAGCAAGATGCTTTATTTCATGTTGCTTCTGTCCACTCAATTGGTAAAAATGAGAAGTACCTATAATTCAAAAAGGCCGGCCTTGTCAGATTTTGTGTCATGTTGAATCTCTCTGAGAAGTACCTTAAGGGCACATGTGTTTGGGGAGTGCTCAGTCACTTGCATGTTAATTTCATGAGCAGGCTGTTCCGTTGACTGGCTCGACTGGAACCATCATCATTGTCACCAATGGAGTGCATGTCATAGCTTTGAGATTTTGATGACGTGATTATTTATTTTTCGAATGACATTGTAGGGTAGGTGTAAGAAGCCAGATATGGCAAGTTTGAGCATAAAACAAGCAGAATATTTGGGCCAGATGCTAACGGATTAAATTAAGCTTTAGCATTCAGGTTACTCTCTCAAATGTAATGCTTATTCATTCACCCTGTTTTGGATTATTCATGCATTATCTTGTAGGTAAGAGGTATTCATGGTGTGCTTGCTTATTTTTAAAAAGACATTATAGGATAGGAATATTTTGGCTATATTTGACCAGTTTGAACATAAAAATCAGTAGAATATTTAGGCTGGAAATGGTCAGTTTGAATGGTAAAGGATTAAAAGTGACATATTTTGACCAAGTTTAGTGATTTATTTTATATAGCTAATTTAGTTCTGTTGTCTCTTTTAGTTCTTAAACTTATTTATTTACTTTTAGTTGTTGCAAGATATCTTAAGATTAGCACTTAAAGGGTTCTTTTAGTGCAGTATTACTAATACCCTTGAGAATATCATAAATGCTACATACTCTTATACTTTGCTCCTATAAACATCTGTCCATGTATTTAAGTTGTAATTAAGCTAAATATTCTACAGAGAATCTATAATTACTATTTCGTAATTATGAAATTATATTTCATTCAACTCCATTACAAATTAACCCACCTGCTCTCTTGTTTCTGAAATCTATTAAAATTGTTTAGTTTTCTTTTTAATAATTTAGATTTATATTCAATGATTTTTTTTCCCCCTTTTTTGATTTTTTTAATAATTGTTGCCAGAAAAATATTTCAGATAAAATTGAAATTTCTTGAAACCTCCACATGTTGTTCTTAGACTACAGTTTCAGTTGCTTTTCTTTTACTATTCTTCATCATTACCATTCACTCACTGTTTTCTGTCTAATCTACCCATTGACTCTAAACCTTCTACCAGACATATGGTAGGTCTGTTAAATCTATAATGCTTTCATTTTTCTAAAGAAAGAAGTAGAATTGAATTTTTTCTTCCGATTTCTAAAACCTTTAACTTTGTCTCATTTTGTTTATGAAATCAATGTCTTTAAGTATATATAGTGTTGTTGCTATGATTACTATTATTATTATTATTATTATTACTACTATGTCTGTACTGATTGATACATTCCCTTTCTCACTAACATCTGTCACCATCACCAAACACCAACTTTATGTTCCTCTTACATAATCCTCCACCACAGCTCTTCAATTTACACATATCTTTCATTTGAATTGACACACTGCTTTAGCGGCTCTTCTGCCATCTTTCTCCCAACACTTCACACCAATTACACTTAAACTTCCTTCTGCAGCAATACCTCTTCCCATCCCTCATTAACTTTCCATTCTTGTTGTAAACCTAAAGAAATCACACTACATTGATTGCACCAAAGCCAATCTAATCCCAACACTTCTTGTCTTCCCATCAACTCAACTTTGGACTATGTTCTTCATTTGATTTGGTTTCATTTATCACAAACATAAGTCTTTAGATAGCTCATTAATTGCTTATTACCATAATAATTCAATTTACAGAATTGTCTATTTTAACTTTCATTCATAAAAATTTTCTACTTAAAATTCCAAATGAACTTATTCAATGATCTGTTTCTAATTTAAAATTTTTCTCTTCTTCATAATCATTTGATTTTCATTAAAATATATTTAGCTACATTTTGAAGTTTTAACTTTATCAATTTAAAAGTTTTTTTAACCTAATAAATGGCTGAGTCTGGTTTTATCTTTTATCATAAATTTTAAATCCTATTTAAATTTACTTAAAAGCATGTAAATAAAATTACATTAAATCTATGAAACAAATGGATGAGACAACAGTTTTAATTATACTCAGTATTTTTCTAAGAATATTTATTTTTTTCCCTTAGTTTTCATATCAACATCTTAATTCTCTTCAGTAGCATTTAAAAATATTATGCCAAAGTTGGTCATTTTATAGCATTTCTTTCCTGGATTATAACATGGTTGCTTATTCACTGGGAACTCAGCCTGAAATTATGGCTTGTTTTATGAGAGGAAAACAAATATACAGAAATATCCCAACAGTATTGTTGGCCTAAGATCCCATGTTGAATCCTGGTAGTTGCCAAAAATAAAAATCTTTAACTTTCCAATGGTAACTTGCATTTTTTTTCTTTCTAAACTTTTCATCTGCCATCTATAGGACACTCAAGTAAGTGAACTCCTGTTTGTTAACTTATTTTATTGTATTTTAGTGACTCATCCTACCTTTACGTAGAATAAATGCTAGATAATTTCCATCCCTCATTGGTACAACACTGAATCTAGAACTCATCTTATCTAAGTTAGAATCAAAGAGCATAAGAAGTACATGGTCTAAGATAGAGGAATGGTAAATCCAAACCAGCTGCAAAAGATCTTCAAGTAACATCTATGTTATTGCTTTACCTGATACAAAAAGCAGCTGAATCTTTTGCAAAGTAAGAAAAATAACTCAAATTCAATGCAGCCCCTCGTAATGTAAGTTGGGAAAAGAAACACAATTAAAATTCGCAAATCAAATTCCTGTTCTTAACTTATTTTACAAATTCTATCACCTTTTCAATAGTTGGTAAACTAAGACAGAATGAATACCAAAGAATCTTTATAATTCAAACTGTGAGAGAACAAATGTAGAAGAAAAAAATGCAAAACACTAATCAGATACTAAGTCATTTAACATGCCTTATAAACTTCCCCAGAATATGTTACTTAGTGCCAATGTTAGTCAATATTACTAGTCTGTAAAGTGGTAAGCTGGCAGAATTGTTAGGCACCAGGCATAATGCTTTGTGGCATTTCATCTGTCTTTACATTCTGAGTTCAAATTCCTTTAAGGTTGACTTTGCCTTTCATCATTTTGGGCTCGATAAAATAAGTACCAGTTGAAGGCTCTCATATCTGGCATGCTTCCATTCATGGGCCTCATCACACCCCACTTCCCACGGAACTGCATTCAATTATGATAATTTTCTTGGCTCTTTCAGACCACAGGACCACATCTGGGGGAGACTGCAATCTCTACCTCTAGGTCCACTTTCATATCCCATGGTGAATTGCTGCTATTGCCTTCCCCTGATGATGATGTCTCTTGTGCATTTCATACTCCAGGGTATGAGCAAGTGTTGCAAGCACCCTATCATGGTACCATTTATATCTGCTTTGAAAAGTGCTATTCTGCACCCTGCCAAGATGTGTGCCAGAGTGCCCCTTTCTCCACAAAGTCCTCCAGTATGCCTGCAGCCTGAGCGACTGTAGTGCTAGTTACCCACTAGCACCCAGACCTTGTAATACCTACATGTCTGACAAACTTTCCTTCGAGACTGTACATCATTGCATTACATTTTGCTACTTTAAATTCCTCCACTACTGATGACAGGGAAGTTGTAGCTGTCCTGATCTTATGTACAGACCTATTGAAGTGAAGCTTGGGGGAACACCTAGCCATCTTCAAAGGTATTTATTTGCCTTCTTCTCCACCCTTTCCACACTTACCATTGGAACATCATACAGATTCAATAACCATACGAGTCTAGGAAGCAGTTCATGTTGGTAGAGTCATACCCTATACTTTCCTGGAAGCCCTGATCTATCATTCCTCCTCAGCCACTCCTCTGCTTGCTTCACAATATTGGTAACATTGCTTCTGTCTGAGAACGACTTTCCAAACATTTTTCTGAGGCATTTAATTGAATTTTCCTCTTTTGATGGAACGGCCTCTCCTTGCACTTGCAGCCTGATTTTGTTGGTTACTTTGTCCACCCTGATCATCATGCTCCACTTTTGGGGGCTTAAACCTCACTCTTGCCCGTGTTGCTATGTGTTCAAGTGAAGTCTGCATCCACATGAGTTGTAGTTGTTACTGTAATATCATCTATGAAGCTCCTTATTGGGTGCTGACAGCTGCCTGATTCCATTGTTGGTCCTTGGGTTTCTCTATCAGCAGTTGATATGAGAAGATTCATACCCATGGTGAAAAGAATAGGAGAAATTGTGCAACCAGTTTTCTCAAGGTCTTGCCACTGAGTTGTAAAACAGGCTTTTCTGAAACATAACTGGATGCCTCCAAAGTAACTGCTGATTATTCCCTTAATATGTGGGGAAATATAATAGCAGTCAAGGGCTGCATATATGAGGGTATGCGGACTTGATCCGTATGCATTTTCCATATATATTGGTATATAATTATAAGATCCAAGGATCTAAGAATAGGAAGTTTGAGTTTCAAGCAGTCTTTGGTGAGTATTAAAAAGCAACATTCAGGAACAATAATAATTTATTGGTGAGGGTTGTAAGCTTTTCCCATATCAAAGTTCAATTAGCTGGAAAAATTTTCTATAGTTCAGTTAGCAACTTCAGTTGCTGTGAATGCAAATAAGAATTATATCTTTGGCAAGTTAACTTGGAAATCCTTAATGACAATGTAACCTTCATTTAATTAAGGTATCTTCAACTCAATTAGTAGCAAGCTGAGTACTCCTTGTTTAGTAATTATTACATCAGAAGATCTGCTAGCTACGAAACATATGTAGCCTGGATTTTACCTGCTCCTCTCCCTCAACTTATGTATATAGATGGATAGCTAGACAGACAGATGCCGTAGTATATCTAGATTATAGCATAATATAATTAGGTTTTGTATAACTTGACAAGATATAAATTGCAGAAAACTCTAGATTGTAGTATATCTAACTGGACTAGTATGACTAGACTGTATTATTATATAACAATACTACTGTATACCATGTCTAGAATATAGTATTGTATAATGTAGCTAGATTATAGTTGAACTACCATGTAGTATAACTAGATGCATAACTAAAATGTTGTCTAACTTGACTGTAATATGATTATATTGTTGCGTAATTTCTGAAAACTGAAATTATTCTAAGTTTTATAAATTTTAATGCCACCAATTTATTACAGTGAAACTGTAATAAAATAGAACCTCGCAGTGTTGTACCATCTTCCAATAGATTCCTTCCCGTAAGATTAGTTGTCAATAGTTACTCTAGCTCTTCTCCTCCCCTCGTGTCTTTTTAATGCGTTACATTTGGATTTGTTAAAGCTCAAACAGAACAAGTTAAGTGGGGTGGCATGGGGTGGATGATAAATAACCACATCTTGGATATGTAGGAATGGCGTCATTTTGTGTCGCTTCAAAAACATGTCTAAATGTTTTATGTTCAATGATGAAGAAAGAAAAGATGTCAGCTGAAAATATTTTAGATGTGTGAATTGAATAAAATGAGGGTTTGTGGTGGGGAGGTTTGTAGGGCGGGGTTGGTATTCTTTTGTAGAGGGTGTAAGTGGCATATAAGATCTGGTTTTAGAATTATTAAAATATATTAAAATTTGAGATTAAATAGGAATAAAGTTATCAACTTGAAATTTATTCTAAAATTAATATTTTCTTTGCTGAATGAATCAGAAATATTTATAAGTTTATGTTGAATAAAGGGTTTTATTTTTTTTACTTCTTTGGTTTTTGAGTTTTTTGCGGGGTTTTTGTCAAGAAATGATGTGTTTTTAATTTATTTATTTATTTTAAGAACTGTTCATTACAAAGTATGAATAAATTAATAAAGAACAGTTTTAGCATTGGGAATTCTGTGTTTGCACCATAAACATAAAATATCGACTGTGAAACAAAAATAAACAAGTGTAAAAAATGTATCTCACCATATTTGAAATCCAAAAATAAATTTGATATATTTTTCAAATAACATGTTTGTTTTTTTTCTATAAATCTAAATTCTAATATTTTGGTGAGCTAACTTGATAGTGTTCAATTATATGGAACAGTGATACATAGAAAATATTTTATTATATTTCTAGATTGGCATAATCATCTTACAATCATCTTTCACATTAACCAGTTTTAATTTCTTTTAATTTTTTTATACTTGGGAAAGAATCTGTTATATTTTCTTTTAGAATTTTTTTTTTCCACTGTAGAAAAATTTCTGTTATATTTTCTCTTAGAATTTTTTTTTTTTTTTTCACTGTAGAAAAATTGAAAGTTATTTATGTATTTATATTATTGTTTCATTTTATATATATAAATCTCCAGCTATCTAAGAAAATGGTTAAGAGTTGACCAGTGTCTTTTTTTTTAGTAACCAGTCCACTTGTTTGTGGGTTAAATCTGTAATAGAATTAGTTGAGACAGAGTTACAATATGAACAAATATTGTCACCTATTTAAAGCTTGTGATGAAATTGAAATGTGTAACGAAGCAATAAATTTTTTTAAAAGGGGGGAATGAACCTTTTTACTAGAGCGAAAGTTTAAAGCATGATTTTAATAGAAAAGTAAAAACAAGAGGAATAATGTATAGAACACTTTGGTTTGTTAATATTTATATAGAACATTTTCTGTCAATAATTTGAACCATTTTCCTTATGGTACAAATCAATTCTATCGATTTAATAGTAATTAAGTACATTGTTTAAATGTTGTGGATTGTGTGTGACACAAAGTTACTTAGCTATCAATGTTATCTGCTTCTTTGAATACTGGATATTATTATTATGTAGATGCTAGATTCTTTATAAATTTAGCATGATCTTGTGGCAAGTTAGACTATTTGCTGCCTGGAATGATGTATGATTGTTGCTGCTTGCTGTAGTGTAGGTAATTTAGCTACATATCTTATATACTATTGTTCCCTGCCCTCATGTTTGTATGTATGGATGCCTTTTTTTTACCTTCTTTATTGCATTAATATTTTTAATGATATGCATGTTGACTGTATGTCTGTATACTTTATAAATACTTTTCAAAGATATATATATATATAATATATATATATATATATATATATAATATCTCTCTCTCATTATGAGTATGTTATCTCTCAGCTTGCTTGGGTTGAAAAGGTCTGCAAATTTTGGGATATTTGCATGAACTTATAGACTAATTAGATTTTGCAGCAGGATATTACTTCTGAGTGCTAACCACTCAGACGTGAAGTTTGGGTGGTAATCGTTAACCCTTTGTTTTGGAGTTATGTTGTTTGTTTTTTTGTTTTTATTTTTTCTTACTTCAGTTGATTGAGTATCAATTAAACCATTAGATAAGGTACCAACCTTTCAACACTGATGGAGAGGTTTAGTTCATGGTGTCAGTTAGGATGTGTACATTGTACGACTTGGTTTTTTTCTTTGTGTGTGTGTGTTTATATACAAACACACAACACAGCCTTTATTTTGACAAATAGAAGTAATTGGTTTTTAGTCTAAGAATACATTGCATTATTTGTGGCAGTGATTTGAACTTTTATCTTGATTGAAAGATGTGTTGTTGTGAAGAACAAGGGTTTGAAAGGTGCATGTTATTTCATCATAAAATTTGTTGTTGCTAAGTAAACTCCCAAATATATATTCGAAGCTGATAAAATACACCAATTTGGAAATTCCTGTTATGTCTTCGCATGCATATAAGACAAGAATTGATAATGAAGGTGAATGAGAAAATTGTCTTTTAATCATGTTGCAAATGGATTTGGTGTCTTATAGCAGACAAGGTAATTTCTAAAGAGAAGCCAGGTTCCTGGCTTTCCTTAAGAAGTAATAAAACTGGAGTCAAAGGAACTGGTTCTCAAATGTTCTATAGTCTTTTAGCATGTAAAACAAACAATTTGGTTGTTGATCTAAATGACAGTAGGTCATCAAATCACAACACGATATCATTAGCAGGAAATTATCACATGAAGCATGTTTGCTGATACCTTAGTCCAAATATGGAATTGCTGGCCAGGCACTGCCCTATTTGCTTGTCAGTTTCAAGTTCCATTCTTAAAAGAAGTGACCTGCTATCACCTCATATTTTTCACTAATTACTATATATGTATATGTATATATGTTCCACATTTTGGCATTGAAAGCTACACCAATGCCCTCGTGTCAATCCCAATTTCTCCAACAAATTTCTCAAACCTAGTTGTTAATTCACCCAGTGCCCCTACTATTATTATATATACTATTATTATCAGTACTATTATTATTATTATTGATTTGACTCAGGTCCATTCTTGTTCCTGGTAGAATTAATGTGGTAACAGGTTACTACATGTTACCTTAGTTATCCACAAGCTTTCAATGGTCTTTCAAGTATTTAAAATCTCCCTGATAATTTTTTCTCATTATTATTATTATTATTCATATACACACAACAGATTTGACTGCTGGAAAAGAAAAATCCTAACATCGGGCTCCAACAAGTAACCCTAGATGCCAAGAACCCTTCTAAGTATCCTAACTGTCCCTAATAACACTGTTTTCTGGAGCTGTACTAAATTGGGTTTTATGCCTATTTCTTCTATCCATCTGTTCAAATCTTTAAGGGTAGTTCTCAATGCACCTATAACTATTGAGATACATTTTACCCGCACTTTCCATAGTCTCTGTATTTCAATGGATAGGTCTTGGTACTTTGCTATTTTTTCTATACCTCTCATATTGTTTTTTTCATCATTTGGGACTGTAAAGTCAATTATCTGGTTCTTTCTATTCTCTTTATTTACTGCTACTAAATCATGCCTTCTACTGTGTTGGTCTGAATGTTGAAGTCCTACAACATTTTATATTTCTTACTTTCTAGTACTTTACTAGGTTCATGTTCATACAATTTATCAGTACATTCAAATCCTAGCTTTCTACATGACTCCCAGTGGATTACACTCCCTAGGTTGTCATGTCTTTTCTTGATTATCATTATCATTATTATTATTAAGGCATCGAGCTGGCAGAATCGTTAGTGCACCAGGCAAAATGTTTCATGGTATTTTGCCTGTTTTTACATTCTGAGTTCAAATTCCACCATGGTCGACTTTTCCTTTCATCCTTTCAGGGTCAATAAATTAAGTACTAGTGAAGCACTGGGGTCAATGCAATTGACTTACCCCTTCCCTGAAATTGCTAGCCTTGTGCCAAAATTTGAAATCATTATGATTATTATTCAGTGGTCTTATTTTTATCACGTGCTTTCAATGCACTTCCAAGTGCAGCTCTGTGTGTCTTGGGTATGTGCTGTGGTTTGTTGTGGTGTTCTTATTTTCACTGTATTGAAAGTACTATTATTTTTATTATTATTATTATTGAGTGCGAGAGCAGTACATACCATCAAAGTGACACTGGGGTAAAATATATAAAGCCCAGTATACCCATCATGACTACCCATCTGATAAGGGTACACCAGGCACATGCATTGCAACCATATGTGCATGACAAGGTGATCTCATATCAAGATAAATAATGCATGACCTCGCAGGTGGGGCCCAGTTAGAAATTTCTTCAGGTTGAGTAGGCCATCCTGCTCAAAAGGTCCCTGAATAAGGATTGTTTAAGGATGTTGAACGAACCAACCATGTTTCCAAAGGTGAATTATCCAAACCTCCAAGAATTCCTTTCAACACATGGCTATGATGCTCCCCCACTACTTCTGCTCGTGATCAGAGATGCACATATCGTCAGCCATTAAGGGACATTCTCAACTGATTAAGGTCAAACAACTGACAAGCAAATCTGTGGTATTGGGTAGAATATTTACTGTAGCACATCTTTTATACCAAGACAAAACAATGTACATGATAACACTTCCAATCAGTTAAGAAAAGAAGCCATGAGAGCCATTACCTGGTACTGCATCAGGGCATTTATTATTACTATTATTATTAAGGTTGCAAGCTGGCAGACATACTTGCATGCCAGACACAGTACTTAGCAGCATTTGTTCCAGTTTTACATCTTGAGTTCAAATTCTGCCAAGGTTGACTTTATTGTTTACCTTTCATCCTCTTGGAGTCAAGGAAATAAGTACCATTTCAGCACTTGACAAAGCTGCAATTCTGAGTCATGAAGTTAAGAAAAGACCAAGATTGGTGCCTGGCCTCCTGAAAAATCACTGGGTGCTTACCATTCAGGCAATGTAGTGGTGTGAAAATAGGTTGCAGTGTTAGATCAACCAGTGGTGTCAAGTAAACTATACCTGCTATCTGTGAGTGTGTGTGGTCTACATTAATTCATCCAGCCTATGTAGAAATTTCATCGATATATGTATTGTATCACCAAAATTTGTGCCTCTGGATTCCCTTGGTACCACAAGTATAACAATACCTAATTTCCTCCAGAGTCTTCCTATCATTGTAATCATCATTAGAGCTTTGCAGGTAAAAGTTGTTCAGTAATGATCTTGAGAAAGGCATGAATACCACTCAGTCCAATTTGTTCTTTGTGAATAAGCAGTTTCAATCCTATGTTAATCCTATCAGCTGTGGTAGGTGGCAAGCTAGCAGAATCGTTAGCACACCTGGCAAAATGCTTTCTGGCATTTCATCCGTCTTTACATTCTGAGTTCAAATTCCACTGAGGTTAACTTTGCCTTTCATTCTTTTGGGGTCAACGGAATAAGTACTAGTTACACACTGAAGTCAATGTAATCAACTTACCCCTCTCCGAAAATTGCTGGCCTTGTGCCAAAATTTGAAACCTAAATAAGCTATGATATCATCATAGGATTGCAATTATTTCTGATTTTCAAAAGATCTCTTTCCATTTGAAACATTGAAAATGTACAGCTTTGTTTTTCATGCACAAAATAGAATTACGTGTATTTATAAGTAAGATTTAATTAATGCTAGGAATGCAGTGATTAACAATGCTGTTAATAAAGAAACAAAATTTTTTAAAGCCTTTTAAAACAAAATGCCATTACTTCCATTTAGTCCTAATTAGAATGTTAGATTTATAAATTAGAAAACATTTTAATATTTGATTAAAAATCTTTATCTGCCAACCATTACCATATTTAACCAATTATTTTTGACTTCTTACACCTGATGCCCACATTCATAATAAATATACTCATTCTTTAAAATCCTAGCATCACATTCAACTTTTCATAGAATTCTATTTTATTTTATTTTCTAATTCAAACATTATTCAATGCCTCTGTTTCAGTTTAGTTGCATTCACCATTGTTACTAATCTACTAGTGTATAAAAGATGCATGGTTCAAATCCAACAGTAAGCCTTTGGCCTGTTTTCCATCCAGGCAGGGTTTTAATCCAATATATTACAACTGTGAAGGCTCATGCCCTAATGGTAAAGGATTTTGCATTCACAATCACAAGCTCATAGTTTCATTTCCCAAACTGACAGTGCACTGTGTCTTTTGAGCAAAACACCTCATTTCACATTGCTCTAGTCCACTCAGCTGTAAATGAGTAACCCTGCAACAAATTTGTGTTCTGTTCAAGGGAAATGTTGGCCTGCCTGATAGCCCGTGGGTCAGCATCATTCAGAAACTACTACAATGCAAGGAAGTGCATTGTGACCAGCAGTGTGTAACAGCATTCAATAGTCTGGTCTATACAGTGATATTACAAGCTGTAGTTTATAGCTGTATTCACTTCAAAATGCACCATTTATCTTTTATCTTTTACTTGTTTCAGTCAGACTGTGGCCATGCTGGGGCACTGCCTTGAAGCATTTTAGTTGAGCTAATCAACCCCAGTACTTGCTTTTGTTTTTTAAATCCTGGTAGTTATTTTATCAGTCACTTTTGCTGAACCACTAAGTTATAGAGATCTAAACACACCAACACTGGTTGTCAAGCAGTGGGGGAGGACAAACAAAGACACACACACATAGATACATATATATATATGACAAAATTCTTCCAGTTCCTATCTAGCAAATCCACTCACAAGGCTTTGGTCAGCTCAAGTCTATAGTAGAAGACACATGCTCAAGGTGCCACACAGTGGCACTGAGCCCAGAACCACATGGTTGGGAAACAAACTTCTTACCACACAGCCACATTTGCACCCATTAAATAAATTTTTTAATTTCTTGAAGCTTTTTTCATTTCTAAATGTAAACCACTAGAATATTGATTAAAATCTACTGCTGTATTGATTTAAAGTCCACTAATATATTGATTGAAATCCACTGGTGTATGGAAGTAATACATACTCTAACAATGTATTTGTGTTACAAAATAAAAAAAAGCAATCTTTTCAAATACAAGTATATATTTGCCTTTTTGGTTTCCTTTTCCTTTTTTATGATATTGATAGCATATTTCAGATGTTTTATCGAATGGTGCGGATATCAGTTTATCATTCTATATTCTTTTCTGATAGTAATTAATTAGATTGGTTGCCTAATTGTTTTGCTGAAGTCTGCTATAAAAATGTTGACATGAAATTAACCAAATAAGAATGATTGAAATTGATAAAATACATGTGTGTGAGTGTTTGTGTGTCTACATTCACACATGCATATATGACTTCAGTTTCTCCTCACTCACAATTTACCATTTATGATTCTCTAATTTGTTTGGGGTTTTTTTTTCATACCATGCCTGTAGTCTCCGAAATGAGTGTTCTGTTGTTAATCTAATATAATTTGGTCTTATAATCCATGTAAGCCATTAAACATGAAATCTGGGATTTTCCTAGAAGGAATCTGAGGAAAATGTCTGTTACTATATGTGTTTTTTTTTGTGGTTTATTATAGTAAAAAACAGTTTAGCATTTGTGATGAGCAATAAAGTGGTAGTGTCTGTTTAAGGCGGCGAGCTGGTAGAATCGTTAGCACGCCGGGCGAAATGCTTAGCGGTATTTCGTCTGCCGCTACGTTCTGAGTTCAAATTCCGCCGAGGTTGACTTTACCTTTCATCCTTTCGGGGTCGATTAAATAAGTACCAGTTACGTACTGGGATCGATATAATCGACTTAATCCGTTTGCCTGTCCTTGTTTGTCCTCTCTGTGTTTAGCCCCTTGTGGGTAGTAAAGAAATAGGTAGTGTCTGGAAGTTTAGCAAAATCTTCAAGCAGTCATTTAAGTTAAAAAAACCTGAATTTAAACCATTCTAAGCATGTGACTTATCCCCTCTTTTCTCTTCCAATAAAGGAATGTAATTTTTTAAGTTCTTTTGTTGTTTGTTTTTTTATTTACTGTTAAGTTATTCTACTGGATATTATTGTTTGGGTATCAATTACTTTTCATCTTTACTACAATTTGCTGTTATATGATAGGACACACATATTTGTATTGTTTGAAGGTTTTTAAAGAATGGAATAATTTTCTGGCTCTGTTATATCTTGAAGGTATAGAAAATATTCTTACAGAGGAAGTTAGGGTTGTGTTAAACTCCTAACATGCTGGTATGAGATTTTTTTCAGTTAGTAATATTCCTTCTGTTGTCTTCTCAACCAATTTTTGGATTTTGAAAGTGTGTGGGCTTTTGTCTTGACATTAAAACTACATGCTTCATTTCAAGAGGAAAAAAAAAATTTTTTGTTTTTATCTTTTTTTATTGTATGTGTTTTTGTTTTAATTTTATTTTTCAATAATTCCATGCCATAGATTTTGGTTATTTTTTATGCCATACATTTGGTATTATATTTCATTTTTAATAATAATAATGATATATATATATGTACATACATATATATATGTACATACATATATATATATATATATATATACATACATCTATATATATACATACATATATATATACATACATCTATATATATATACATACACATATATATATATATATATATATATATATACATACATGCATGCATGAATATATAGACATACATATGTATGTGTATATATGTATCTGCATATAAACACATGCATGTGTGTATGTGTGTGTGTATGTATATACATATATATATATATATATATATATATATATATTCACTCACACAAAATTGCTAAATTCTATCATCTGTTGAAGGCATTGAATAAGTTGGTTCATTTGATTTCCATACTGAATTGATTTCTTGGTTTTCTTTTAAAGTTTTGTGCTTAATAAATGTAAATACAATCAACTGTTAAGAGTTACAGGAGCAGTTATGGAAGAAGAAAACTTCATCCGTGACCATTCAGTAAAACTGGTTGCTCCACGACAATATAATCCATGTGTTTACCGGACAAATAATTACATGGACGGACAGTAGACTAGTGAACCAGATAGTTAATAATGTTTTTTTGTCTTAAAAATCACATAAGAAAAAGTAACTTTGATGTTGTAATTTTCCAAACTATTAACCTTGTCTGTAGAGTGTATTTATGATGTGTGTGTGTGTGTGTGTGCATATATATATATATATATATATATATATATATATATATATATATATACACATACATATAAGTATATACATACATATATGTATATACATACATATATGTACATATATACATATATGTACATACATACATATATGTATATACATACATACATATACATACATATATGTACATACATACATATATGTATATACATACATATATGTATATACATACATATATGTATATACATACATATATATATGTACATACATATATATACCCACAAGCACACACATTTAATGTACTCATAAATGTTGTAAACACACACAATATACACTGTAAAGATAAGGTTGATAGCCAGGAGAATTATTTTCTGACTAACAACTCATTTTAGACACTTAATATCTTTAATGTATTTCTTTTGCTAATAATATAACAGCTAGCACCATTTAGAAAGGTACCATCTTAGAATAATTCTGGACATTAAACTTTTGAAAATGTCCCTATTAAAACAGTTGTTAATGCAGTAGTTGGCAGTTCTTCTATATTTCTACTTGACTACCTTACTAGTGTCTGGAACTGTTATTATAAGTACCTCCTAGAATATTTTGCAATGATTGAATATTAACTGTGTTTTTCATTTGATTTTGTCTGCATGGTTTCAATCTGTGCATACAGCAGTTATATTTATGTACATTAAGAAATATGAAATTATTGGGTCATCACATAAATAATGTGGTATTTTTATACTTATATTTTTCAAAATTAAGATAAACAAAGTTCTTTTTTAAATAATAATAATAATAATATTAATTGTGTACAGTGCTCAGGTGCACTACAACTCATCTAAAGTGTATATATAATCAGGTGTAGTTTCGGCGGGTTTCGGAAAGCATGAGGGCCTTAAAGGATGCAGTGTCATGGCAGCAGTCAACAACTGACGCAGGCAGTTTATTCCATGCTTCAGCAACTCTGAGCGTGAAAAAATGTTTCCAAAAGTCATGGGAGCTGTGTTGTTTTCTGACTTTGTAGGCATGTCCACGTGTGTTAGACACATGGAGATCAAAAAGGTGTTCAGTGTTGTTGTTGGTGAGGTGGTTGATAACTTTGTGGGTGTTAACCAAGCCAGACGCCGGAGCTTCGTTTTTAACCTAAAATATACCCTCCTTCGTTTTCTACAATGCTCTTCCATCTATCTGGTAGACTTGCAAGGTCCCTCTTCCAAAATTCACTTGTCTTTGACAAAAAATACTCTTCCAGATCTGTTCCAACCTCGTCTACAGAATTCATATTTTTTCTGTCCAAATGATTCTGAAGCCTGCGGAATAAATTTTAATCAGATGGGGCAATGTCCAGTGAATACGGTGGGTGGGGCATTGTTTCCCATTAAAACTGCTCCTTTGGGAATTTCACTCTCACTGTAAGTGGCTGAGCATTATCCTGATGGAAGAACACTTTTTATCATGAAACCAAAGATGGTTGTTTTTCTTCTAGCACTGACTTAAGCCACTCAAGCTACTCTCAGTAGATCTCCATTGTTATCATTTGGTTTGGGTTTAAAAGTTCAAAGTGGATTAAACCTTTCATATCCGATGAAACAGATAACAACACTTTACGTGGGTGAAGACCTTCTTTAGCCTGGGGTGCTGGAGTTTCTCCTTTCCTTACCCACTGTCTTCAATGCTTAACATTTTTATAGAGAACCCATTTCTCATCATCAGTCACCATTCAGTCCAAAAAGGTTCATCTATGAGACATGACAGCAAAGAAGAGCACACATTCACTCTGCATGCAATTAGACTCGAAAAATTTGTGAGGAACCCATTGACCCAATTTGCTGACTTTTCTGATGGCACACAGGTGTCGTTGAATGGTTGAATGACCAGATCCAAGACTCTCTGCTAGTTCCTCAACAGTTACGATGGGATTTTGTTCCACCAGGATTTGAAGGATGTCCTTGTGGAGCTCTACAGATCTTCCAGGATGGGGCATATCTTCTAGGCCTTAGTTTCCAGCTCAGAATTTCTGGAACAACCGTTAACACTGGCTTACACTTATTGTCCAATCCCAATATACTGCATGAATATTCCTCACATTTTCCATTGGAGTGTTGCCTTTATTGAACTCATAAAGCAGAATATGCCAAATATGCTCCTTAGTCACTTCTATTATAGCTTTGAAAAGATAACTTAAAATCGAACTGCACTCTTCAAAACTTGCACTAGGAATAAGTACACAGTAAAATTATTACCTGCTTTTATAGTAAGTTGATGCAAGTAGTTTATCCTGTTCCCCTCCGAGTTTTAGTTCATACAATTGAAAAAAAACACATTATTCATGAGATGACCCAATACTTAATGTATTAATTTATGTACTCTATAGGAAGACACCTGATCTTGTCCTTCTGTCATACTTTAGACTTTCAGCACCTGGTCTAAATTCCTCTTACTCAGACCCTCACACGCACAGTTATGGGGCTTTTCTCATTCTCTTATTCTTTTCTGTCTTGTGGCTTGCTTGGTAACCTCACTAGTGCTGGTGCCATATAAAAAGCATAAGGTGGTGGGCATTAGGAAAGGCATCCAGCCATAGAAAATATACCAAAGCTTACACTGTAGTTCAGCACAGCTCTGTCGTTTGCCTGAGCCTGTCACACTATCCAAACCTTATTGGTATGGAAAATGAGGATGAGGGATTACCATGGCAAATGAAAGCTATTAGTGGATATACATAATACAACATATAGCTCAGATAGTAGTTGAAAAATTAGCTTTCAGTGTATTCAGTGCAAGAGAGAACCTGTTGTGATTTTATCTCTGATACACAGACTTGTGACGAGACTGACACTTAAACTATTTGAATTTGAAATCTTTCTGCATCAAATAACTCCAAATTAATCTCTAAACTGTGTTACATGTTACAGATAAAAATGATGGATCCTCCTTCTCTCGGTCGAGAAGCTCCAGTATGTCCAGTCTTGAAAATGTTTCCAAAGAAGCAATCCAGTGTCTCAAATTTTCTGATTCATATACAAGAAAAACAGGTTGGTGCTTTTTATATATGTTGCTGCTGTTGTTGTTGTTGTTGTTACTTAGCTTTGTAAGTAAATATTAATGGCTTGACTGAGAGAGATGTGACTATTTTATATAGCCTGTTCCAGCTAAAGATGACTGACAGTGGGGAAATATCTAGATGGGAGTTTGCCAGCTCTTGGTCTCCACTTGTTGATTTACACCAGTGTTGTTTCTGGTCATGCTGGAGCAGCGATATATGTAAATTGTCAGAAGTATTTTTGATGAGTGAAATAAGGGTAAATATATACCAAATGAAATATGTTGGGCATGTGTTAACACACATTCTCAGACAGAAAGAAGAGAAAAAAGCATGTCTGTAAATATAAATATATATATATATATATATATATATATATATATAATATATATATATATATATATATATATATATAATATATATATATATATCATCATCATCATCATCATCGTTTAACGTCCGTTCTCCATGCTAGCATGGATTGGACGGTTCGACCGGGGATCTGGGAAGCCAGAAGGCTGCACCAGGCTCCAGTCTTATCTGGCAATGTTTCTACAGCTGGATGCCCTTCCTAACGCCAACCACTCCGTGAGTGTAGTGGGTGCTTTTTATGTGCCACCCGATATATATATATATATAATATATATATATATATATATATATATTCAAAATAAGCCACAAGAATGACTCCGGTAATTTAGTACGATCGTTTTGTACTACATCATTTTATTAAATGTTGTAAGTATTACAACAGTTTTAAAATGCTGAGCACTCATCAGCCAATATATATATATATCAGAAAAAGAACAAGCAAATAAAGTGAGTATATTAATATTTATTCTATATTATAGCTCCATTTCAGCTGATTTTACAAGGAGTTTCGCACATGAGTTAGGGAAGAGCATAAGGCAATATTCATCAGAGGACCTAAGGCAATATTCATCAGAGGATCTAATATGAAAAGTATCACAATGACTCTCTACTATTAGAGATCAGGAAGTGTCACATCTGGTTTGTGTGTGTGTTGTGAATAAAAACAAAATGAAAACACTCGTGGGAGACTTCTGAGGTGGATTTCATTAAAAGTTATGTCCCTTGCACAAAAGTCAGAGTGCCTCCACAGTGTGAAGGGGTTACTGCTTGCAAAGTGGGGCTGCAGCTTGTGTAGGATCGATGTGTATGCAGGAGATGGGGGTGTGGGAGGAGGAAATGGTGGGGAGTTCAGGTCTTAAAATCAAATGTGAATATGTATGTGTATTTGTAAAGTTAGGTGTGGTAAACATTGTGCTGAACTCTCAAACAGTGATGGTGACAAGTACTGATGGTGGAAGCCCTAATGTTTATCAAGGTGCAGTCTACAGATATTCAGAAGGACTGGTCTTAACACTTCAGACCCATATGCTGCAGCAGAAGTGTTAAAACCGGTTCTTCTGATGGTGTAAAGCAATCATGGAAGTGCCACATAAAAGTGTCCATGCGGTGCCATGTAAAAGCACCTGTGTGGAACCATGTAAAAGTACCTGTGCATAAAAGCACTCATGCAACACCACATAAAGAACCTGTGCAGTGCCATGTAAAAGTGCCCTTGCAGCGCCGCATAAAAGTGCTCATACCGCACCACATAAGAGCACTCAGCACACTTTGTAAAGTGTTTGGTGTTAGGAAGGGCATCCAGCTGTAGAAACCATGCTAAATTGGACTGGAGTCTTGTACAGCACCTCAGCTTGTCAGCATGGACAATGGATGTGAAATGATGTTAATGATATTTTCTTTCATGTGGGCATGAACAGAAAACTTCCCAGGCACTTATTCTTCACACTCTAAAGGCACTCAAGCTTTTTAAGCACAGGACATAACTCTTGATGAATTCCCCTTTGAATTTCTCCCACGAGTGTTTTCATTTCATTTTTATTCACTGCACTCACAAGCAAAAAGCTGACCCCTAGTAGCAGAGAGCTATCACCATACTTTGTTAAGACAACTGAACGGACCCATTATACTGGATGATGATATTGTGTGTAGAGATCTAAAATCAACAGTAGCAGTCACTCATCTAACTGTACACAGAATATTTACTATACACGTATGTGTAATGCTAGTGGCATGAAAAATGCACCAAGTACACACTATAAAGTAGTTGGCATTAGGAAGAGCATCCAGCTGAAGGAATCACGCCAAATCTGATATGGAGCATAATGCAGCTCTGTGGCTTATCAGATTGTCAAACTATCCAAGTCATGCCAGCGTGAAAACCAGATGTTAAATGATGATGATGATTTGCATGTGTGTGTATGTATATGCATACAAATATATGTATAGTAAGGCAGCGAGCTGGCAGAATTGTTAGCATGCCGGACGAAATGCTTAGCGGTATTTCGTCTGCGTTACGTTCTGAGTTCAAATTCCGCCGAGGTTGACTTTGCCTTTCATCCTTTCGGGGTCGATTAAATAAGTACCTATTTCTTTATTACCCACAAGGGGCTGAACATAGAGGGGACAAACATGGACAGGCATAGGTATTAAGTCGATTATATCAACCCCAGTGCTTAACTGGTACTTAATTTATCGACCCCGAAAGGATGAAAGGCAAAGTCGACCTCGGCGGAATTTGAACTCACAACGTAACGGCAGACGAAATACCGCTAAGCATTTCGCCCGACGTGCTAACGATTCTGCTAGCTCGCCGTCGATTAAATAAGTACCAGTTATGCACTGGGGTCGATATAATCGACTTAATTCGTTTGTCTGTCCTTGTTTGTCCTCTCTGTGTTTAGCCCCTTGTGGGTAGTAAAGAAATAGGTATTTTGTCTGCCGCTATGTTCTGAGTTCAAATTCCACTGAGGTCAACTTTGCCTTTCATCCAGTTACACACTGGAGTCGATCTAATCGACTTAATCCCTTTGTCTGTCCTTGTTTGTCCCCTCTATGTTTAGCCCCTTGTGGGCAATAAAGAATAATATATGTATTTATATTTGTGTGTATGTATGTGTGTACATACCCATACTCACAATGCCTTATAACAAACTGTAAAATAACTCTTGTATAAGCAGTTTTTTTCTTTGTTTCCAATTGTCAGATAGTTACACCTGTCCTTGTTTATGGGTCGGCACCAGTTTAGGATCCGTCTTAGTCATTGTACTTAATCTTCCTTCGCAAGAACAAAGAAATTTCCAGCCTGTCATTGTATCCCCAAGTGGTGAGTTTTCTTTTATTAACTATTTCAAGCCTCTGTTTTTAAAACTTCCATGACTGTTTTCTGTGTATAACCAAATAACAAAATAACAAGAAATATTGAATTTCTAAATCTCTCATAGAGACATGTACGGTGGTGGGGCGATAGAATGGTTGTATACTGTCAATCTAACAAGAACGTGACAGTAGGGGGTACACCACCGCTGTATAGCCCTAGGAAGCATCGAACTCCTCCTGATGGCTTTGACACATTTTTCCCTGTGTCCTTATATACATATACGAAGGGGAGACAAACACCCCCAGCTGCCGGAACTGCATCTAGGGACACCGTGTTTCAGGATCGTTCAGGCTTAGTAAAAAATATGACTAGAAATAATTTTTTAAAATGTGACAAGATTTAGTTAAAAAAATATACATATACATACAGAGATATATAGACATATACACACACATATACATATTGACATTAAAAGACAGCAAACTTCAATAAAAGAGTGTTTCTGGGTTTTTTGCAGGTACCATATTCAGGCTAAAAGGTGCCATTCTTACCATGTCGTTTTTGGATTGCAATGGTGTTTTAGTTCCCGATGCCTCCGTTCAATGGGAAGATAAGTCAAAGTTGAAAATAGATCCAAGAGAAGCACAAAGTAAGTATAACTTGGTACCAATATCTCATAAATATTTGTGAGAATTTCTGCAATTTTCAAACTATACCCAAGAAGACCCAACCACTACAACAGAATTGAGATCCTAAAACCAAGGTGCCGCATAAAAAGCATTGGTGTAGGTGCTGGTACCATGTAAAAAGCACTGGTGTTGGTGCCACATAAAATGTGCTGGTGCTGGTGCAATGTAAAAAGTGCTGGTGCCACATGAAAAGCACTGGTGCTGGTGTCACATAAAAAGCTCTGGTGGTGGTGTTGCTAAGTAAAAAGCCCTGGTGTTGGTGCCACATGAAAAGCACTGGTGTTGGTTCCACATGAAAAGCACTGGTGTTGGTTCCACATGAAAAGCACTGGTGTTGGTTCCACATGAAAAGCACTGGTGTTGGTTCCACATGAAAAGCACTGGTGTTGGTTCCACATGAAAAGCCCTGGTGTTGGTTCCACATGAAAAGCCCTGGTGTTGGTTCCACATGAAAAGCACTGGTGTTGGTTCCACATGAAAAGCACTGGTGTTGGTGCCACATGAAAAGCACTGGTGTTGGTGCCACATGAAAAGCACTGGTGTTGGTGCCACATGAAAAGCACTGGTGTTGGTGCCACATGAAAAGCACTGGTGTTGGTGCCACATGAAAAGCACTGATACTGGTGTCACATAAAAAGCACTGGTTCTGGTGCTAAGTAAAAAGCCACATAAAAAGTGCTGGTGATGGTGCCAGGTAAAAATCACCCAGTGCACTGTAAAGTGGCTGGCATTAGGAAGGGCAACCAAACTAACACACACTCTGGAACCTGGTGCAGCCCTTGGCCTTGACAGTTTCTGTCAAGCTGTCCAACCCATGCCAGCATGTTAAATGCTTAAATGTTCATGATGATGATGATGATTCAAACCAAATTTGCATAATATAATCTATGCTATGTAATCATTATCTTTTTAATTTCATGACCAAAATTGTTTCTGCTCAGTTGAATTGTCATCCCTATGATTCCTCATAATTCTTCAACCTTCTCAATCTTACAGCTAAAGCTTACCTCAACAAACTTTCTATGTCTAATGGCACTTAGGTCATATTTGTGGTTTACCAGGAAAGATGCTCAGCTAAATTCCTCATTGATGTAGCTGCAGCTGGAAAACTCCATATTAAAGTCCGGTGAAACTAGAAATAACCGGCCTATCTAAATAAATATAGGTCATCATTGCCAGGAGCGTAACTAGCCCGCTTATGCGTACCGTTTCCTTCTTTGGTCACTAAACTCTGCTTGCGAAGAACTGTTGAGGCAAGTGAAATCAAAATCAAATTCGATGACTGGCATCGTGCTAGTGGGGTGCTAAGAGCACCATACGAGTGTGATCGTTGACAGATCAGCTAACCGGCTTCCGTGCCAGTGGCACATAAAAGGGCACCATTCGAGTGTGATCATTACCAGCGTCGCCTTACTGGCACTTGTGCTCATGCTAGTAGGGTACCAAGATCACCATCCGAGCGTGATCGTTGCCAGAGCAGCCAACTGGCTTCCA
Organism: Octopus sinensis; assembly: GCF_006345805.1. Taxonomy (NCBI): domain Eukaryota; kingdom Metazoa; phylum Mollusca; class Cephalopoda; order Octopoda; family Octopodidae; genus Octopus; species Octopus sinensis. The sequence continues at coordinate 16,876,800 of NC_043020.1, forward strand.
TGCCGGTGGCACATAAAAGGGCACCATTTGAGCGTGATCGTTACCAACGTCGCCTTACTGGTACCTGTGCCGGTGGCATGTGTAAAAAGATTCAAGCAAGGTCGTTGCCAGTACTGCCTAACTGGCTCCTATGCCGGTGGCACGTAAAAAGCACCCACTACACTCTCGGAGTGGTTGGCGTTAGGAATGGCATCCAGCTGTAGAAACTATGCCAGATCAAGATTGGAGCCTGGTGCAGCCATCTGGTTCGCCAGCCCTCAGTCAAAATCATCCAACCCATGCTAGCATGGAAAGCGGACGTTAAACGATGATGATGATGATGATGATTGCAGAGTTAGGCCATTTACAAATGTCTGCATATAGATAGTAGTGTTTTAGATATTGCTTTGAATTTTGTTGATGTCATAAGAATTTGTAAACTTTGAAAGAATGTGAAATAATTCCTTTTTGTAACAGTGGATCTTGAAGCACACATAAGGCTATAAATATTGGCTTCAAATTTTGGCACAAGACCAGCAATTTTAGGGGAGGGGTAAGTCAATCCCAGCATTCAACTGGTACTTGTTTTATCAACCCCAGTGTTCGACTAGTACTTATTTTATTGACTCCCCAACATTCAACTGGTACTTACCTTGTCAGCCTCAGCATTCAACTGGTAATTACTTTACTGACCCCAAAATTCAACTGGTACTTACTTTATCAACCCCAAAACGATGAAAGGCAAAGTCAACTGCAGCAGAATGTGAACTCAGAATGTAAAGACAGATGAAATGCCTCTAAGCATTTTGCCTGGTGTGCTAACAATTCTGCCAACTTGCCATCTCATTAAGCTACAGATAAATAAATAGTATCCAAAGCCAAAAGTAGCCCTTGGTTTTTTTTACTATCCAAAAGGGTTATATTCAACTCAGTATTTACATGCTATTATTTTTAGCTTTGTATATGTTTTGTTGCTTTAAATAGCTTTTTCAAGCAATTTTTTTACTACAAAGTTCAATGCACCCAAACACTTCCAGTGTTGTTCACGTCACGACTATAAAGACATAAATTTGCTTTAAATAACTTTTTCAAGCAATTTTTTTACTGCAAAGTTCAATGCACCCAAACACTTCCAGTGTTGTTCACGTCACGACATAAAGACATAAATTGCTTACAGCTTGTATTGCAAATTTTAGATTCTGATGATGATGATGATGATAATAATAATAATGAAATTATTGTATACAGTGCTCAGGTGCATCACAACTTGTCAAAAGTGCGTATAAAGCATATGCAGTAATGTACAAATGTCTGGGAAGTGAACAGTGTATGAGTCAGATACATGCTTGCATGTGTATGGAGGGGAGAAAATCAGGTGTAGTGTTGGTGAGTGGACTGGAGCAACGTGAAATGAAGTGTTTTGCTCAAGAACACGTGTTGCCCAGTCCAGGAATTGAAACCACAATCTTACGATTATGATGCTGACACCCTAACCACTAAGCCACGTGTCTCCACATATATATATATATATACACACACACACACACACTGATATATGTGTGTATGTGTATTTATATATATATATATATACATGTACACAGACGTACATACAGCCATACACATACAGGTGGGTGTACATGTGAATGATAAAAGCAGTTGACATTTATTGTAGAAGCCCCACATTGCTTGCAGTTTTGTAGACATAAAAGCATGTCTAGCTTATCAGATGTTCAGAGACAGAGTGAAGAGGAATGAATCTAGCTAAGAAGCAAGATTGATGGTGGGGGAGAAAGAGAGAGAAACCACAGTAAATAGATTTCTGTTGCAGTAGAAAGTATATATACACATGCATGTGTGTGTGTGTGTGTGTGTGTATATAATGTGTGTATTTGTATGTAAATATAGACAGGTATATCTCAACTTATGTTGTTTCAAGTTGCATCTTTTTTGATGAGGTACCAATTAGGTCATTTATTATGTTCACAAAATATCTCATGATTATACCTGTACTCATGCTTGCCTCTGGCCGATAGGCTGTGCACCAGTAGATTGAGGCACATTACAGCCTCATAGCCTAGCTAAAAATAGATGGTATTACGCATGCTTAACTTCTGATTTCATGTCACAGCAAAGTTATCTTGCCTTACATTCTCCTGCAGTTGATAAAATTAATAAAAAGGCAATGTAGGAGTGAAGACCCCCCTTCGGTACAAATGACTATGGGATTGCACCTAGAAAGTTACCCTCCAGGCAAGGTTGTTTATGGAAGACTAGTAGTCACTCATGCATACCAGCCTGCCCTCTCCACGTCACCAATGTTGTCCAAGGGAAAGGCAAAGGCCAATACAGCTGAGCACCAGTGACATCGCAACTCATTTCTACAAATGAGTGAACTGGAGCAATGTGTGATAAAGTGTCTTGCTCAAGAACACAACACACAGCCTGGTCCAGGAATCAAACTCACTACCTCGTGATTGTGAACCTGGTGTTGTAACCACTGAGCCATACTAAAATTAGTATAACTGACTATATCCACCTCTAAAATTTGTAGTTTTATGTCAATGTGAGAAATCAAAGTAATTCTCATTGACAGTGCCATACAATTACAAAACTTCCAAAGATTTATCAAAATCAACCATACTAACTTTCCTGAAGATATGATAAGAAACAGAATCAGGATGGTTACAAAAGGGATACCTTATATCATAGATAATGTAATTAAGGAAGATCCTTCATTTAAACAAATTGTCAAGATTGTAGCAGAAAGATAATTCTTCTTTGGCAAAAGACATTCATCCTTTATGTTATGACTCTTTACTCTTTTACTTGTTTCAGTCATTTGACTGCGGCCATGCTGGAGCACCGCCTTTAAACAAGCAACTCAACCCCGGGACTTATTCATTGTAAGCCCAGTACTTATTCTATCGGTCTCTTTTGCCGAACCGCTACGTGACGGGGACATAAACACACCAGCATCAGTTGTCAAGTAATGCTAGGGGAACAAACACAAACATACACGCACACATGCACATATATATATACATATATACGACGGGCTTCTTTCAGTTTCCGTCTACCAAATCCACTCACAAGGCTTTGGTCGGCCCGAGGCTATAGTAGAAGACACTTGCCCAAGGTGCCACGCAGTGGGACTGAACCCAGAACCATGTGGTTGGTAAACAAGCTACTTACCACACAGCCACTCCTGCGCCTATTCAGTTTAACTGAAAATTTTAAATTTTAAAGTACCAAGCATTTCTGAAATCTGTGAAAAATAGAAAAAACGTGCCATCATTTCAAACAAAGTATAACATGTTTAAAAATAATGCAACAAAGGATTTATTTGGCATTTCCTGCTGCAAGTACAACTCCTTTAAAAACTAGAATTATTTCAAATAAATTGGAAATGTTAATATTTTTATCACCAAAATGTGTCAAGAATCAAAAATTGGTTTACACATAATTTTATTTTAATGTGTGTGTAATCTAGACCTAGGCACACAGCAAGCCAATTGCAACTAGTGAGGGCTATCTTGATAGCTGGGGGTACTGAATAGAACTCTAAAACCTGTACTGTTTATAAAATTTGGTTACATCTTTCAAGAAAATTCACTACACGAAATAATAAAATCAAGTTACATTTATTTAATACAGCTGCTATCTACAGCAATGCAATGCAAAAGATTTAAGAAAGTCATCCTTGTCTAAACTTGATTTGTATTTACTAAGGGAAGCCAGTATCACAAGGTTTGATTTTCGCTGGTGCTTTATATTTCGTTGAAAGGGTGTCATAATTTGAGTTATTTTAATGTGTGTAATCTAGACCATGTTTGTTCCCCCACTACTGCTCAGTTCTGCAGAAGAGACTGGTAGAATAAGGACCAGGCATAAAAACAAAATAAGTACTGGGGTCAATTTGTTCGACTAAAACCCTTGAAGGCAATGCTCCAGCATGGCTGCGGTCAAATGACTACGATACATAAAAGAAGAAACCATTTATTAAACAAAATATAAGCTAATACAATTGCAGTGTGGAAGGTGTTTGTAAGCCATTTAACCCTTTCGTTACCAAACAGCCCAAAGCCGCCCGAAAAAAATTTTGGTTAATGTGACCAAACCGCCCAAACCCACCCGAATTTACCTATTCATATTTAAATGAGAATATCAGAGCAAATCTCTTTAGTACAATCATGAAAACACGTGATTATGCTTCATAAACAGTTCATCTACAGTTTAGTACAAAGATCGACGTGTAATTTTAATTCCCTGAATTTTGGGAGATTTTTTTCCACATTTTTTTCGGCATCGATTTTTCTTCAACTTTGAAAATAGATAGGAGTTTCATGTTATCAAGCATTGATTCCGAATTGGAAAATTTGTGAAACAAATACTGGGTACTGTTGTGGATTTAGTTTTTATACAGGGAAACTAATGTTAGTCAGCATGGCCTAGGGAACAATGTGGTCTGGAATTTATCACTTCCATACCATAACCAGGGCCGTATATTATTTTTTGACCGATTTCCTTAGTTCGGTCGAACTTACGGTGGATTCCAATATTTCAGTTTATTCCACCTTTATGGTACACCTGTTGTGCATTAAATTCAACTGATGATATAGTGATGTGCACAATTCTTCTTTATCAAAATTTTGTTGCATACCCATTTGAATATTAGCTGATGATTCATTTTCTATGGTGATGTTTAAACAAAATTTTTATATTTTTACCTTTTGCTCAATTTACCTGGATTTACCTGTAATTAAAGTCACTTTGAGACAAAAGTTATGCAATAGAATTGATTAAGAACCCTTTCTTTAATTATGTTCCAAATATCACATTAATATGTTGATAAGTAAAAAAGTTACAGTTATTTAATGAAACAAGCCTAGATTTATGATTATTTTAGAATTTAATTGAAACTCATGAGGGGTGTATTTTGGTCAGAAATATAGTAACGAAAGGGTTAAGAAACACACAAAAGCCGTTCGATTCACTTCAACATTTAAGTTTAATTTGTCAAAATATTTTTGTCGCTTTAAGACCATGACCTGCTCACTGACAAAAATCCATGCTGTCGCGGTCTTAGAGCGAGGAAAATATTTTGACAAATTAAACTTAAATGTTGAAGTGAATCGAACGGCTTTTGTGTGTTTCTTAAATGGCTTACAAACACCTTCCACGCTGCAATTGTTTTCGTTTCAGCACACGATCTCAGATCAAATCACTCGCTATGCAAGTACATCTCTATAAGCTAATAAGTTTTAAGATATGACTTTTCATGCTCTATCATTTTCTGAGTCAAGTTACATGTCTTGGAACCAATTTCTGATGTAAGTTGAGGTACGCTTGTGTGTGTGTGTGTGTGTGTACATTACACATCCACTCTTTTTTCCATCTTAAACTGAGCATCAATCTAATGCATTCACTGTGTACATCTCTTTGACTTTTGCTGTTTCTATTTTTATTTTTGATTTGCCTATATATATATATGATATTAAATGTTTGATTTATGCAATTTCAGAAACCAATGCCGGGATAAACTATAAAAAAGTGTCTCCAACGACAGTTTTAGAAGTTAGTGATCGGCAATTTGCAATAATCTGTTCAGAAAAACAAGCAAGAGTATGTATCTTCTTTATTTCACCTTCTCCTTCTGTGTAGTTGTTTTGTTTTGAATATTTTACAGTTTTTTTTTTCTATTTTCTTTATATACATCAACTTTATTTATTTACATAAACTGTTATCTATTGAATGTTTGCATGTTTATTGGGTTAAAAAATCTTTTTTTTTTATATATTGTGCATTTGTGAACAAGACACCATTGTTAATGATAGATTTCTAACACATTAGTAACAGGTTTATTGCATTTGTGGTGTTTAAGAAATATATAAATTGTGGAAACTAAATGGAAGCCCATAATACATGCACAACTTTCAATGATGTAAACATTGATGAGAAAAACAATAAAGCTAGCATATTCTAATGAAAATCATTTATGTTACTATTGCCAAAGTTATATTCTTTTATTTGTTTCAGTTGTAGGTTTGCAGCCATGCTGGAGCACTGCCTTAACCTTTTAGTGTTCGCATTATTCTGCCAAAATTAATCCTTTTTTATCCACATTGTTTTGAACTAATCATGCATTATCTTGTAGCTATGAGATTTTGATGAGGTAGCTGTTAATTTTTAAAACGATATTGTGGGGTTGGTGTGAGAGACCAGATCTAGTCAGTTTGAACATAAAACAGGCAGAACACTTTTGGCTGGATATGGCCAGTTTAAATGCTAAAGGGTTAATTTATTTTCTTTCAGGTTTGTTGCCACTTTATGGCAGGAAGTTGGTCTATAATTAAGTTTGTAACAGCTGATCTTCCTTGAGCGTATCTTTGAATGGTGGGCTGGTCCACTATTGTTGTTAGGAGTCTATCCAATGTATTTTTTATTGCTTCTATGGTGGTCCCTTTTATATTTCTGATTTATTTAGGTAGGCATTTGAGCAATTGAGGACCTCTAAATATCAGACTGGTACAATAAAATGCTTTTGCTCATGATTTCAACGGTAATATATTTGGAAGCTGACTCTCTACCAGTTCATGCATTAAAATTTTCTCTAATGCCAAAGTGTAGAACATGCCCTTCCTGGATTTTCCATACATATTTGATAATATATCTCTCTCTTCAGTGTTCAAGAGAGTCCTTTGTCATTTTCATGTTCTTAAATGCACTGGTTTATCTGAAGTATGGTCATCTGCACTTAGCTATATTTTTCTCATGCAGAAGGTACCCTTGGAAAATTTTCCAATATCATTATTTTAAAGTCATCACTCTGTTCTGTTCCCTTTTGTGCCTTGACAGTTCTTTAGTCTTACCTTCAGAAGAAAATTTGTACTACAAATTAAAACACACAGTATACTCTGTAAAGTGAATGGTATTAGAATGGGTGGCGAGCTGGCAGAAACGTTAGCACGCTGGGCGAAATGCGTAGCTGTATTTCGTCTGTCGTTATGTTCTGAGTTCAAATTCCGCCAAGGTCAACTTCCCCTTTCATCCTTTCGGGGTCGATAAATTAAGTACCAGTTACGCACTGGGGTCGATGTAATCAACTTAATACCTATGTCTGTCCTTGTTTGTCCCCTCTGTGTTTAGCCCCTTGTGGGTAGTAAAGAAATAGGTATTAGAATGGGTTTCCAACCATAGAAAACCTGCTGAAACTGAGACACTAGGGCACAATGCCATCCACTGACCCCTAACAAACTGTCTAACCCATACTGTATTGGAAGGCAATGGATGCATGCATGGCTAAAGAAGCAGTATATAAGTTGGACAAACAATAAAGGAAAGTATCCAACACCAAGTTGTAGAGGCGTATGGTTTAGTGGTTAGGGTGTTGGACTCATTATCGTAAGGCTGTGGTTTCAATTCCTGGATTGGGCAATGCGTTGTGTTCTTGAGCAAAACGCCTTATTTCACTCTACTCCAGTCCACTCTGCTAGTAAAAATGCGTAATCCTGCAACAGACTGGTGTCCCATCCAGGGAGGAATATAAAACATCAGAGAAACTGGGAAACCATCCCTATGGTCCTTTTAGAGTAATAATGTAGACTAATTATCCAATACTAAATCAAGGAGTGTCTGTGTGGTAAGTAGCTTGCTTACCAGCCAAATGGTTCCGGGTTCAGTCTCACTGCGTGGTATCTTGGACAAGTGTCTTCTACTATAGCCTCGGGTCGACCAAAGCCTTGTGAGTGGATTTGGTAGACGGAAACTGAAAGAAGCCTGTCATATATATGCATATATATATATATATGTGTGTGTCTGTGTTTGTCCCCCCCCCCCAACATCGCTTGACAACCGATGCTGGTGTGTTTACGTCGCCGTCACTTAGCGGTTCGGCAAAAAGAAACCGATAGAATAAGTACTGGGCTTACAAAGAATAAGTCCCGGGGCCGATTTGCTCGACTAAAGGCGGTGCTCCAGCATGGCCGCAGTCAAATGACTGAAACGAGTAAAAGAGTAAAAGAGAAAGAGTAAAGAGAGATAGTTTAAGTAAAAAGAACCTAAATCTAATGTACTTACTATAAATGATTTTCTTCTTGAAAGATGTCTGGTGCTCTAACAACTCTGCCAGTTTGTCACCTGTCAATTGTGCATTTCTTCTTTATTTGTTATTATGAAATTGTGAGTTTGTTTCCCAGACAGGACAGTGTGTTGAGTTCTTGAGCAAGTCACTTTATTTCACGTTACTCCAGTTCACTCAGCTGCAAAAGTGAGTTGCAACATCATTGGTACCAAGCTGTTTTGGCCTTTGTTTTTCCCTTGGATAACACCATTGGCATGGAGAAGGAAGGCTGGTATGCATGGGCAACTGTTGGTCTTCCATAAACAACCTTGCCCAGACGTGTGCCTTGGAGGGGAACTTTCTAGGTGCAATCCCATTATCATTCATGACCAAAAGGGATCTTTACTCTATTTTTAAATATATGATGAACTCTAGCTGTATCAGTTTCAATGTAAGACCACCCAGATGGTCTGCCAACTCCTTGAATTAGCATATTTGTGGTTGAATATCCCATAAACAGGTAGCCTTAATGCAGTTCTCAGGTAGAATCACTATGACACTTTGTCACACAACCTTGTCACACACTGCAACCAGTGCTTGACAAAGCTGTACCTCTGAATTACAGGTACAAACCATCCACTGGGCTTCTACACTATCTCCATTTTTCCCAGAATTGCTTACAGCACTTGGGTCGTCCTGAATCTATGGTAAATGCACTAACGCAAGATGCTACACAGTAGAATCAAATCCAGTTCCTTGTGGTTGTGAAATAAATATCATAACCACTAAGCTGTACCTGTTGTTGGTGTCCTCATATCTCTTCATTGTCTCTTGTTGATATACATCTTAAATGTCCGCTGTTCTTTCTCTCCATACAAGCAAGATACTGACATTTCTGCTCCTTTGTTTGTTTCCAGGTTATGTCCTTACCTTCTCAGACGTGTGCATATAAGGTGAAGATCACAGAAACTTCTTTTGTTGTTAAATCAGAGATTGTGTCAATCAAAGGTAAGTTTATATGTTCCAGTCTTTTGTGGAGTGTGTAACAATGTGAGGGGAGAGGAGGGGATGGATGTCAGCTTTGGAATTGTTGCAAAATTGATTAGGTGCAGGCATGGCTATGTGGATAAGAATCTTGCTTTCCAGCTATGTCATCTTGGATTCAGTCTTACTGCACGGTATCTTAGACAAGTGTCTTCTACCATGGGCTGATCAAAGCCTTGAAACTGGATTTTAATATAGGGAAACTAAAAATAAGCCTGCTGAGAGGCAAATACAGTCTGCTACAAAGGCTTTTGGCTCCCTTGAGAAGCTTCTATGGAGTGACTTATAGAATAAGTACCAAACTCAAAAAAAAAAAATCAACTACTGAGGTCAAATTGTTCAATTAAAACTCTCTGAGGTTGTGCCCCAGCATGGTCACTCTCCAAGTAAAAGATACTCCTTAAACTGCACAAATTATGTGCACAAAAATTGCACAAAATTATATATATACACACACATATATATATATATATATATATATATATATAAAATAAAGCTGAAGTTGTCTGTGTGTGGCAGGTTTGGTAGCCTTCAACTAACACTATCTCCTCCAAGACCCTGCAGCACTAGAGTATGATAGAAGAAGGCTTGCTCTTCATTCCATAGAAGAAAAAATTCAAATCGGACCATGTTAACACCAAAAATTATTTACATCAAAAAGGTGCTTTTTTTCTATGAAAATCCCTATTTTTTACGCTCTTTGACTGCTGTGTCACCATTTTTCGGTGTATTTCAACTGGAAAAATGTTCACTTGAAGAGAATAACAAGGTGCATAATGCAAAATGTTTTACTTTTCAAAAATTCCAATTCTAAAGGGTCGAAACAAACCCAAGCAACACCGGGTGATACTGCTAGTACCTTAATAAATGAGAGATTGGTATGTAAAACTAATTTCCATATTTAACATCAATAAAATTTTAAGTGGATATATTTGGTTTCTACATTCAGGTTACTCTGCCAAATGTAAGGCTCACTTATTAACTGTTTTGAATTAATCATGCATTATCTCATAGCTTCAAGATTTCAATGATGCAAGTGTTTATTTCTAGAATGGCATTATAGGGTAAGTGTAAGAGGTCTGATCATGCTGGTTTGAACATAAGATAGAATACTGGATATGACCAATTTAAATGGTTAAAGGGTTAAAAGGGCTATGTGATAAAACTGGAATGATTGTATCACCAAGCAAACTTGAGGGAAAAATTTTTTTTAGATTTTATCAAAACAACTTCATCTTCAAATTTTAATCATATTCAAAATTTAATTAGAAAAACCATTAATTTAAATGAAATAGGATAAGCTTTCAGATGTTTATTTTTTAAATTGAATTTTAAATTTTGAATTCACTTGCCAAGTGAACTCCCTTTTTCTCTCCATAAAATTCTGCCCTAAATAGTGCAACCATCCCACTTTTAGTTTATCAGGGATTTTTAATTAGTTTTTTTTTTCTATTCAATTTTTAAAAGTTCTGTTTCATCATTTTACAATTTCAAATTTATAGCAGAAACTAAAGATTTTCATAGAAATCTTTCATTCCATATACAAATCTTAAAACTAAATATTTTTTAATAAGTGTTTTTTACCACTACTACTACTACTAATAATAATTATTATTATTATTCTTGATGAAATACTTTGTGATATTTCTTCTGGCTTTATGTACTGATTTCTAATTCCATTGAGGTCAACTTTGTCTTTCATCCTTTCAGGGTTGATGAAACAAGTACCAGTTACACACTGGGGTTAATGTAATCAACTAGCCCCACTCCCCAAAATTTCAGGCCTTGTGCCTTTAGTAGAAAGGATTATTATTATTATGATTATTATACTCTTACTCTTTACTCTTTTACTTGTTTCAGTCAGTTGACTGCGGCCATGCTGGAGCACCACCTTTAGTCGAGCAACTCGACCCCGGGACTTATTCTTTGTAAGCCCAGTACTTATTCTATCGTCCCTTTTGCCGAACCGCTAAGTGATGGGGACATAAACACACCAGCATCGGTTGTCAAGCAATGCTAGGGGGACAAACACAGACACACACACATATATATATATACATATATACGACGGGCTTCTTTCAGTTTCCGTCTACCAAATCCTCTCACAAGGCTTTGGTTGGCCCTAGGCTATAGTAGAAGACACTTGCCCAAGGTGCCATGCAGTGGGACTGAACCCGGATCCATGTGGTTGGTAAGCAAGCTACTTACCACACAGCCACTCCTGCGCCTATGATTATTATTATTATTATTATTATTATTATTATTATTATTATAACTTCTGCCTCTTACAGATAGTGTCTGTCTTGCATGTTATGTTGCAAATGGTCGCATCGTAACCTTCAGTTTACCCAGTCTGAAACCTTTAATGGACGCACCATTCCAGCCTCTCACTGAGATAAGGTAAGTTCTGAGTTCTTCCATTTTGTACATCTTTCATTCTTCCTTTCTCTTTCTGTTTAATTCATTCATTCTGTATATGTTTCATTATTCCATTCTGTACATAATTTATCCATCCATTCTGTACAATTTTTATTCTGTATATGTCTCATTCATCCATCCTGTATATCATTCATTCATCCATTCTGTACATCTTTCATTCTTCCATTCTGTACATCATTCATTCATCCATTCTGTACAACTTTCATTCTTTCTGCTGACACATCACAGCTGTATATTCACAAATATATCAGAGGAAAATTATAACAAAATAAAAATTTTATAGCTATTTATGTACCATATTTCATGTAAATACATTAATACTGTACAAATAATATCTCTTATGGACATGCCAAGTTTAAAAATACAAAATATACCAGAGGGGGATGAAAATAATCTCAGCAGCAACTAGCAAGAATACCAAATGCATTTCAGCTTTGTTGGGCCTTGTCAGCGTCATATACTCACAGACAGTCACATACATAAGTGGGATTCATCACCTCCAATATATAGGAAATAGGGAATAAACTTTCACTGATATTGCAAATAGCTGTCCCACTGAATAGAAATCCATTATATGCAATAGGAGCAGTATTAAATTTAAATAATCATTTATGTATTATACTTGATGTATACACATTGTTTAAAGGCAATTTACTGTGGTATTCATCTAGAGATAACATCTCCTATGAACCTCACACACAATATAGTGGAGGCGCAATGGCCCAGTGGTTAGGGCAGCGGACTCGCGGTCGTAGGATTGCGGTTTCGATTCCCAGACTGGGCATTGTGAGTGTTTATTGAGCGAAAACACCTAAAAGCTCCACGAGGCTCTGGCAGGGATGGTGGTGATCCCTGCTGTACTCTTTCACCACAACTTTCTCTCACTCTTACTTCCTGTTTCTGTTGTACCTGTATTTCAAAGGGCCGGCCTTGTCACTCTCTGTGTCACGCTGAATATCCCCGAGAACTACGTTAAGGGTACATGTGTCTGTGGAGTGCTCAGCCACTTACACATTAATTTCACAAGCAGGCTGTTCCGTTGATCGGATCAACCGGAACCCTCATCGTCGTAACCGACGGAGTGCTTCCATCCACACACAATATACAAGCAGTGTTAAATTGGAAGGGTTATTAGACTATGGTATAGGAAGTATTTGTTCTGGATTTCTGTATTCTGAGTTCAAATCTCACCAGGGTCAACATGACTAAATAAAATACCTGCATTCTCTCCTGCCTACTTTACTTACTTTCCATTAACTTCACACCAAAGAAGAATTCTTTCATTTTTAATATGAAATAACTACATTGCTGTTTCTCTTTCTTTTTCTTTTTTCTTTTCTATATTCCCACAGAGTTGCACGAACTTTCTGCTTCAGCAACAATGGCCATGCTATGTATCTTTGTACGCCTACAGAACTTCAAAAAGTTACTTATTCTGCTGAAATGAGGTAAGTCAATTCAAACTATTCTCCTTTAACCCTTTAGTGTTCAGATTATTCAATCAAACATAATGCCTATTGATTCCCATTGATTTGAATTAATCATGCATTATCTCATATCTTCAAGATCTTGATGGTGTAATTACCATAATGTAGAATAACATTGTAGGGTAGGTGTGAGGGCCTGGATCTGGTCAGTTTGAACATAAAACAGATTAGCTATTTTGGCCGGATATGGCTGGTTTAAATACTAAAGGGTTAATGATTAAATTCTACCAAAGGGTCTATTTTTTTATGAACAATCAGTGGAAATTATATAATTGTGACACTGTTGTTAGAAGATTTTAAATTTTGACTTCAATGTCGGTAAACTTTTGAAATGTAAGCACTAAAATTTTGAAATCATTGCCAAAGGAAGTTTTTAAATATTTGTACTTTTTTTGTGATTGTTAGTTGTTACCAAACTACCACACAAATCTGAATAATTTTCATCGATGTATTATGTATAGAAACATGGTTAGTAATGTGTGAAACTCTGTGAATTGAGTACTGTCAACTGGAATATGGTCAGTAAAAATTTTTTAGAAAATGTCTAGCTTCAACTACCGTATTTGAATCTTTTCTGTAAGATTTCACTTTTGTCATCCTTCTTGGAGAAACTTTGGAATAAATTGGAGTTAATTCATATGACTATAATCTTCTCTGGAAAATTGGCTTCTAAACTAATCATAAAAATGTTTGTTGTGAGATGAACTGACCAAACTGTGAAACCATTTGTATACATTTCACTGCTTTCCCTAAAAAAAGAGCTCCCTGGACAAAGACATTTAACTCTACTTAAAGTTTTGTCTGATTAAAAAAATTAACATTTCAAATAATTAGCTGCTGTACTTAAAACTCTTTGTGTCAATGTGACTGTGACAATAAAGATATTAATGAAACATTAAATGCAATCCATCTTTCTTTGCTTGCATAAAGTTGGTGGAGTCGCTTTTTGTTCAGTCTGACAGTGAAGTATGCTGAGTTACTCCCCTTGTATATGAGAACCAGGACGCAATGCAATGGCTGTTATAAAGTTTGAGTTCTTGATAGCATTATTTCCACTACCAAACAATTCAGCTGTGGGTGAGATAAGAGAATATTCTGTTACTCAGAACAGACAGGGTCAAGCAGTTATGTCCCTTAACTGTGTCTATTGTAATGACAACTACAAAACTTTAGTATTTTTAATCCTTTAGCATTCAAATTACTTTGGCAAATGTAATGCTTATTTATTCGCATTCTCTCATAGCTTCAAGATTTCAGTGGTGAGTTTGCTTATTTTTTTGAATGACATCATAGGGTAGTGTGTGAAACCAGATCAGGTCCATTTGAGCATATAACAGGTAAAGTATATAAGGGCCAAATATGACCAGTTTAAATGTTAACCCTTTCGTTACTGTATTTATTTTGAGATGCTCTGTATTTCTTTCAATTACTTTAAATATAACAAAGAATTTAGTAAAATAACTTATTTATCATTCAGCTAGTGTTAGAAACATAAATTGTGACTAAGGTTTGGTGGAAAATTTTAATTCAAAACTTATAAAAACAAGATATTTGTACTCAGATCCAGAGCCGGTTTCAGCCAGGTTGGTAACGAAAGGGTTAAAGGGTTATTTGCAGCTGTTGATAGTTAAAAATTGATATCAATGAATTAATCAGTTCAGTTTGTGTTTCTTTCATTCTTTCAGACAAAATCTTAATGAAATGCTTGGTGATCTTTTCCTGCCATGTGAAACTCCAGAAGCACCTAAACAAGGATTTTTCAAAAATCTGTTTGGTGGTGGTAGTGTTACTGTTGACAGAGAAGAATTATGTAAGTAGTTCACTACACTCTTCTTCAAAATAAATCCATCATCATCATCATCATATCATCATTATCATCATCGTCATTATTATGAAGGCAGTGAGATGGCAGAAGCATTAGCATGCCGGGCAAAATGCCTAGTTACATTTCATCCGTCTCCACGTTCTGAGTTCAAATTCTGCCAAGATCAACTTTACCTTTCATTCTTTTGAGGCCAATAAAATGAGTACCAGATAAACACTGGGGTCCATGTAATTGACTGGTCCCCTCTCCCCAAATTTCAGGCCTTGTGCCTTTAGTAGAAAAGATTTATTATTATTATTATTATTATTATTATTATTATAGAAAGGATTATCATTATTAAGGCAGTGAGTCTACAGAATCATTTGCATGCCAGGCAAAATGCTTAGTAGCATTTTGTCCATCTCTGTGTTCTGAGTTCAAATTCTGCTGAGGTTGAATTCACTTTCCATCATTTCTGGTTCAATGAAATAAGTACCAGTTGTGTATTGGAGTCGAGGTAATCGACTTAACCCCTTGCCTGAAACTGCTGGCCTTGTGCCAAAATTTGAAACCATTATTATTATTATGATGATGATGATGATGATGATGATGGAGCTGGAATGCAGTTGAGTGGCAGAAACAAGAAAATAAAGCATGCATAGGGATTTTATAGGGTTCATTCATAAGTTTAACCAAAGCTACATTAAGGTGTGAGCTCACAGGGCATTTACTTCAGTGCCCAATTCTGCTCTATGTATGTTGCTTGCTATCAATAAATAAATTTTATTTGACCCAGTGCAGTGATTTGCCCAGGGCTTATAATACTGCTAAGGTGGCCCTGAATATAACAACAAAAATTCGATACTTGTCTTCAAAATAAGTTATTATTTTCATTATCATCATCATCATTATTATTATTATTATTATTATAGAAGGTGGTGAGCTGGCAGAACTATCGGCATGCCAGGCAAAATATTTAGCAGTGTTTCGTCCGACTTTATGTTCTGAGCTCAAATAATGCCATCAGGGTCGACTTTGCCTTTCATCCTTTCAGGGTCAATAATTAAAGTACCAGTGAAACAATGGGATCGATGTAATCGACTAAACCCCCCCTCACCCAAAATTTCAGGCCTTGTAACTATATTAGAAGGGATTATTACCTCTGCCTTAGCAAAGATGGAGGTATTGTTTTCAGTTGTATTTGTTTGTCCATGGACAAGATGGATTTGAATGAAACTTTTGGAGATGTTTGGCCTCATGATTGGCACAAACTGATTAGATTTTGGAATCAATCTGGTACCAGACAACGATTCTGGATTATTTTTCCTGTTTTTTCACTTAATTTTTAAGAGCAGTCAGGTTCATTTTTAGTATTCTCATTTCTGAGAGTAATCAAGTTTATTTCAGATATTCTCATTTTAAAAATCATCTCCAGCTAATCGTTGACATGACATTGGTGTTGCCTTGACAGAGGTTTGTACTCTGTGAGTGTCCTTATTATTATTATTATGGATCTGGACTGAATCCAAGTAGCAAAAACAGGAATATAAAGTATATATATATAGGGTTCATTCATACATGTAACAACAAAAATTTGCTGTATATAATTTTCCTTAATTTTTTCTTTTTAGCATCAGGGAAAATGGGAAAATAGATCTTTAGTGGCTCTTGCTGGTGTTATAAATGTAAAGTAGTTCTACAGCATGTGGTTTAAGAGTCTATCTATGTATCCGCTCAGTCGAAGTCGACTCTCAGTTACCCGTTGGATCAGTGTCCTCCAGTCAGTTCTATCCTGGGCTGCTTCTTTTAGATTGGCTATGTCCATTCCAGTATCACTCTTGATGGTGTCAAGCCAGCGGGTTCTTGGTCGGCCTCTTCCTCTCTTGCCACTGACCATTCCAAGCATGATGTCCTTCTCCAGGGATTTTCTCTGCATAACATGACCGAAATATGCCAATCTATGCTTGGTGATCCTAGCTTCTAGCGACATTTTCGGCCTGATCTGCTTAAGAACTTCTCCATTGGTGAGCCTCGCTGTCCATGGAATCCGTAAAAGTCTTCTCCAACACCAAAGCTCGAATGGTTTAAGAGTACAGGTTAAATATAGAATACAAACATGGAAAATTCTATATATTTATTTGCAACCATAGAAGTTTAAACATAAAAGTGTGGACATGTTCATCGATAAGTCATTTAGATAATGGATGTTGCCGAAATGTTATGGACAATGTACAGAGATATTTTCATGTTTTCTTGCCAATGTAATTATTTGCATTGCTATTTCAATGTTTGCAAATAAATATATGGTTAACATATGAAGAAAAGTCAGTCAAGTGAGTGTGTGTGTGTGTTTAACCCTTTAGCATTCAGATTATTCTGTTAAATTTAATATTTATTTATTCCCATTGTGTCAAATTAATTATACTTTTTCTCATGGCTTTGAGATTTTGATGTTGTAATTGTATATTTTCAGAATTACATTGTAGGGTAGGTGTAAGAGGCTAGATCTCGACAGCTTGAGCATAAAACAGAATATTTGGCTGGATGTGGCTAGTTTAATTAAATGTTATACAGTTAATGGTTAAATTAATGTTGAGGTTGTGCTGAGATAAAAATTAACTGTTATCAAGAGAACTAATGTGAGCAAAATAAACCCTGACGTGTGATTGCTGTCAGATAAAATGTTAGAAACTGGGGAAGACTTGCTTGTGTCAAATAAATGCTGTCAACCCCAAAACAAAAGGATGAGTAAAGTTTTCACATGTGTTTATAGGGAGATTAGGCTTCATAGATTACTCATCTCTGATTGGTCAAAACTACACACATGACAAGAAGGAATTAAAATATCAGTAGTCAAAGTGATGTCACTATACATGCAACCAAATGCTGCAAGTTATGCAGTCTAGCACACAGCTAAGTTCAAATGTCACCTGCATAACCTTAGTCTCTCATTCTTCAAACTTTGGTTAAATAAGTTCCAGGTGCAGGGGTGGCTGTGTGGTAAGTAGCTTGCTAACCAATCACATGGTTCCGGGTTCAGTCCCACTGCGTGGAATCTTGGGCAAGTGTCTTCTGCTATAGCTCTGGGTCAACCAATGCCTTGTGAGTGGATTTGGTAGACGGAAACTGAAAGAAGCCTGTCGTATATATGTATATAAATATATGTATGTGTTTGTCCCCCTAGCATTGCTTGACAACCGATGCTGGTGTGTTTACGTCCCCGTCACTTAGTGGTTCAGCAAAAGAGACCGATAAAATAAGTACTGGGCTTATAAAGAATAATTCACAGGGTCGATTTGCTCAACTAAAGGCGGTGCTCCAGCATGGCCGCAGTCAAATGACTGAAACAAGTAAAAGAGAGTAAAGAGAGAGAGTAAAGTCAGACACCATTACTTCAACTAAATCCCTTTTTTGTAAATGTATGTATGGGTGTCATTCTTATAAGCCATTATCATTAGATAGCTGCAACCTCAGTGGGTAACAAAAGTTTGTTTCTTTTTTCGCCCCCAACATGCAAACAGTAAAAAGAACGATGATAGTAAAATACGGAGCATTAGATGTGAAGATCTGTTGAAACTAAGAAAGGCAGACTGGAAAAAAGTCTGCTAATTGGTAATGGAGCATTGAATGTAGAAAAGCTGTGGGAACTGCAAATGGAGGTAGACCAAAGTATGTATAAGAAGTGTAATACTATTCCAGGGTCTCAAATCTTTTTGACTTTGTGGTGAAATGGAGATGAAACAAAAAATTAGACACTTTTCTATGGAAAGTTAAAATTACAGGTGTACTTTATATTGAAATATTTTTAAAACTATATTTTGAAATTGAAAGTTTAGGGGGGAAAATGCAGAAATCTATTGTTTATTTTGTTTTATTTATCATACTTGTGTGTGACTAAATTATAAATGAGGGTTTTTTTTGTTTTGTTTTTTTTTCATGATTTTCAAGCATTGATATAGATTTTCTAAAGCCTTGAAGTTTATTTTTAAAAATCTGCAATACACTGGATACTCTTTGTGGTATACCCGTGTTTGATGGTATACAAGTGGTACAAAAGTAAAATACCCAGTACACTGTAATGTGGTTGGTATATGGAAAGGCATCCAGCCATAGAAACCATGCCAAAGCTGACATTGGAACTCAGCACAGCCCTACAGCTTGCATAGATCCTGTCAAACTATGCAACCCATGTCAGTATGGAAAAAACAGATCTTAACTGATGATGATGATGATAATGATAATGATGATGATGATGGCGCATGGAACTTTGAATGTACGAAATCTGGGAGGGGGGTGTGATTCAAGTGTGATTTGTTGAAGATAGTAGTAACTTTCACAGAGTCTGGAATACTGATGCTTTGAGAAAGTGATTGAACCTTAAGGACGACATCGACTTAAAGACAACAAAATGGTGTGCTAAATGCCAGGCATTAGTGATAGAGAAACATATAAGATGATGTAGTAAGTTTAGATCTCAAGATCTTGGGCCTCAGACAAGATGAGATAGAATTTAGTAGAGGGGCAATATGCAGTGCATATATTTTATGACGTTGTATTGTTCAAATATTTTCATCATCTCAAATTTCAGTCGGTGAGACCAGTGGAAAAGCTGCAAAAGGTATGGCCAAATTTATTGCTGGCTCTGGCGGTATGCATCATCTCACAGCCCAGTCTACATCAGTTGGCGGTGAAGTGGCTCGAACAAAACAGGTTACTATCTTTCCACTTTTCAACATTTCTTCCTTTTCTCTGCATTTGTATCTGCTCTTTTATCAGCATTTCTCATTATCTCACTAATTAATAAACAGGATGGCCCCTGAGAAAAAAAAAACATTTGTAGTATTAATTTACATTCCATTATATTCTGAGTTCAAATACTATCAAAAGGATAAGAAGCAAAATTGACTTTGGCAGGATTTGAACCCAGCTTCTCTTTTGATCATGTCAGAGCCTTTAACCTTTTAGTATTCAGATTACTCTGTCAAATACAATGCTTGTTTATTCATATTATTTCGAATTAATCATACATCTCTTAGCTTTGAGATTCTGAGTATGTGATTGCTTATTTTTAGATTAACATTGTAAGGTAGGTATAAAAGGCTAAACCTGGCTGATTTGAATGTAAAACAGATATAATATTTGGGCCAGATAAAGGGTAAAGACCCCACTTTGGTCATGAATGACCATGGAATTGCACCTAGAAAGTTCTCCTCTGAGGCACAATTCCAGGCAATGTTGTTTATGGAAGACCAGCAGTCACCCATACATACCAGCTTCCCCTTTCCATGCCACCAATGTAATCCAAGGAAAAGACAAATACTGATACAGCTTGGCACCAGAGACATCACAACTCATTTCTACAGCTGAGTGAACTTGGGCAACTTGAAATAAAGTGTCTTGCTCAAGAGCACAACACACAGCCTGGTCCAGGAATCAAACTCACTACCTCATGATTGTGAACCCAATGCTTTAACTGCTGAGCCATGCACCAAAGGGTTAAAATAAAATACCAGTCAAGTACTGGAGTTATCAACAATATAATAATCAATTCAACTACTTATTCCTGTCCTGCGCAAATTTGTGATAGTTTTGTGTTGGTGTAAAAATTTGATATAAAAATTATGATGGACAAAAAAGGGTCAGGTGTGGTGAGAAGTTTGCTTTCAACTACATGGTTCTGGATCCAGTCCCCCTGTGACACCTTGGGCAGGTATCTTCTGCCATAGCCCTGGGTCAACCAAAGCCTCGTGAGTGGTTTTGATTAAAAGTTATGATGGACAAAAAAGGGTCAGGTGTGGTGAGAAGTTTGCTTTCAACTACATGGTTCTGGATCCAGTCCCCCTGTGACACCTTGGGCAGGTATCTTCTGCCATAGCCCTGGGTCAACCAAAGCCTCGTGAGTGGTTTTGATTAAAAATTATGTTGGACAAAAAAGGGTCAGGTGTGGTGAGAAGTTTGCTTTCAACTACATGGTTCTGGATCCAGTCCCCCTGTGACACCTTGGGCAGGTATCTTCTGCCATAGCCCTGGGTCAACCAAAGCCACGTGAGTGGTTTTGATTAAAAATTATGTTGGACAAAAAAGGGTCAGGTGTGGTGAGAAGTTTGCTTTCAACTACATGGTTCTGGATCCAGTCCCCCTGTGACACCTTGGGCAGGTATCTTCTGCCATAGCCCTGGGTCAACCAAAGCCTCGTGAGTGGTTTTGATTAAAAATTATGTTGGACAAAAAAGGGTCAGGTGTGGTGAGAAGTTTGCTTTCAACTACATGGTTCTGGATCCAGTCCCCCTGTGACACCTTGGGCAGGTATCTTCTGCTATAGCCCTGGGCCAACCAAAGCCTCGTGAGTGGTTTTGATAGGCAGAAACTGAAAGAAGCAGAAGTCCATCATGTGTGTGTGTGTCTCTTTGTGTTTGTCCTCCACTACCACTTGACAACTGGTGTTAGTTTGTTTACATCTCCATAACTTAGTACTTCAGTATAAGAGACTAATAGAATAAGTACCTGGCTTAACAAAAAAATAGATAAGTACTGGGGGTGGTCAATCCATTTGACTAAAATCCTTCAAGGCAGTGATCCAGGATGGCCACGGTCCAATGACTGTAAGAAGTAAAAGATAATACTGGATTCACGTTTGTGAGTTTTCTTTAATGCCTCATTATTTACATTACTAATTATCAAATCACAAAGAAATGAAAGACACAACCTTTATTTTACTTTACAAGTAATTTGCCACAGAAAATTTCTAAACTAATTTAATCTCACAGATTTCTAAGACTTTTTTTTTCTTTAGGATAATTAACAGACAATACTTTTATATAATTTCTCTCTCTCTCTCTCTCTCTCTCTCTCTCTCTCTCTCTCTCTCTCTCTCTCTCTCTCTCTCTCTCTCTCTCTCTCTCTCTCTCTCTCTTTCTCTCTTTCTGCATACTCTTTCTCTTTTACTCTTTTACTTGTTTCAGTCA
The DNA here is from genome assembly GCF_006345805.1 of Octopus sinensis. Taxonomy (NCBI): domain Eukaryota; kingdom Metazoa; phylum Mollusca; class Cephalopoda; order Octopoda; family Octopodidae; genus Octopus; species Octopus sinensis. The sequence continues at coordinate 16,898,577 of NC_043020.1, forward strand.
TTTGACTGCGGCCATGCTGGAGCACCGCCTTTAGTCGAGCAAATCAACCCCGGGACTTATTCTTTGTAAGCCCAGTACTTATTCTATCGGTCTCTTTTACCGAACCGCTAAGTGACGGGGACGTAAGCACACCAGCATCGGTTGTCAAGCAATGCTAGGGGGACAAACAGACATACAAACATACACACACATACATATATATATTACATATATACGACAGGCTTCTTTCAGTTTCTGTCTACCAAATCCACTCACAAGGCATTGGTCGGCCTGAGGCTATAGCAGAAGACACTTGCCCAAGATGCCACGCAGTGGGACTGGACCCGGAATCATGTGGCTGGTAAGCAAGCTACTTACCACACAGCCACTCCTGTGCCTATCTTTCTATATAACAAAACAGCAAAGTGGAAATGGTTTTAGTATCATTTATTCTCCATTACATTTATTTCAAGTTATATAGATATGTAAAACTTTGTAATTCCTATTAGCAAATAAAATATGTGCAATAGAGGACAAAATAATACCAAAATATTTCCACTTTCCTGTTATGCTATACAATAGGCGCAGGAGTGGCTGTGTGGTAAGTAGCTTGCTAACCAACCACATGGTTCCGGGTTCAGTCCCACTGCGTGGCATCTTGGGCAAGTGTCTTCTGCTATAGCCCCGGGCTGACCAATGCCTTGTGAGTAGATTTGGTAGACGGAAACTGAAAGAAGCCTGTCGTATATATATATGTATGTGTGTGTTTGTGTGTCTGTGTTTGTCCCCCTAGCATTGCTTGACAACCGATGCTGGTGTGTTTACGTCCCCGTTCAAAAGAGACCGATAGAATAAGTACTGGGCTTACAAAGAATAAGTCATGGGGTCGATTTGCTCAACTAAAGGCGGTGTTCCAGCATGGCCACAGTCAATTGACTGAAACAAGTAAAAGACAGACAAAATACCGATAAGCATTTCGCCTGGCATGCTAACGTTTCTGCCAGTTTGCCGCCTTACGTAGCGGCAGACAAAATACCGATAAGCATTTCGCCTGGCATGCTAACGTTTCTGCCAGTACGCCGCCTTACATAGCGGCAGACAAAATACCGATAAGCATTTCGCCTGGCATGCTAACGTTTCTGCCAGTACGCCGCCTTACATAGCGGCAGACAAAATACCGATAAGCATTTCACCTGGCATGCTAACGTTTCTGCCAGTACGCCGCCTTACATAGCGGCAGACAAAATACCGATAAGCATTTCGCCTGGCATGCTAACGTTTCTGCCAGTACGCCGCCTTACATAGCGGCAGACAAAATACCGATAAGCATTTCGCCTGGCATGCTAACGTTTCTGCCAGTACGCCGCCTTACATAGCGGCAGACAAAATACCGATAAGCATTTCGCCCGGCGTGCTAACGTTTCTGCCAGTTTGCCACCTTACGTAGCGGCAGACAAAATACCGCTAAGCATTTCGCCTGGCATGCTAACATTTCTGCCAGATCTCCACCTTACATAGCGGCAGACAAAATACCGCTAAGCATTTCGCCTGGCATGCTAACGTTTCTGCCAGTTTGCCACCTTACGTAGCGGCAGACAAAATACCGATAAGCATTTCGCCTGGCATGCTAACATTTCTGCCAGTTTGCCGCCTTACGTAGCGGCAGACAAAATACCGCTAAGCATTTCGCCTGGCATGCTAACG
>NC_043020.1:16905259-16915259 GCF_006345805.1 Octopus sinensis
CATTTCCAACACATCTTTACACGTACGTACACAAAAAGGCATCTATATACATTCATACATATACACACACATCTACATTCATCTGTCTTTATACCTTCGCTATTATTCACCACAATATTGTCACAGTTCACCTGTATCTTGAAAAAAATCTCACTTGCTGGAAGCTTATTTCTTCTTCTTGTAATTAGTCGTTAGTCAATCAGTCAACTAGTGATTACTGGTTTTTACACTGGTCACATTAGAATATTTCTTTTCTTGTCCACTTTAGCCAGATTTCTCTTTCTTTCATCAAATTTTTTAATATGAAGAATATGATAAAAACAAAAAAATTGCTTTTTCTCCATTGTTGAAGACTGTGTTGTAGGATTGTTCTAATTTGTCAAAGAACCTCATAGGATTGTTCTCTCTCATTTAAGACTGTCTTATAGAAAGAATTTCGGCTAGACTGCTGTCCCACAGATGTGTAGACATTGAATGCTAAGTGCAGATAACAACGCAAGATGTTTCACCTCACACACAAACATACACACTACTTGCATGTGGTTTATATTTTTACAGAATATACATGTACATTCACAGATTTATACACACACACAAAGACACTCATATATATATATTATACATACACACATACACATATACACACACAGAGGCTTATCAAAAATATGTATTTGTATCATGTTTTTAACTACAATACCACAATACCAATAATTTCTTACATAAAATCCATAAGTCACCAGAAGTTGAGTGGAAACTTGTTAACGATTTGGTCCGTCTGTGTATTTAGTATATATTCTGATCTGAAGACTAATCTTTAGAAATTCTGTGTTGCAAAAAGGAATCCAATAAATTAGAAAAATCTAAACAAAAATTTCTACTTTTAGACTGGAATTCTTCAAAGGCTCATAGCTTCCGACTGATATTTTATTGGAGTCTCTTTATTCCAGCTTCTAATTTAGGTATTGCTGCACAGAGTTAGAGGTGTGTGGGTATGTCTAAAGTAGTGTGTGTCAGCTTGAATGTATTCAGATATGGGTGGCTGTGTTTTGTCTTCTTTGTGTTGTAGATTTTAATCGTTAGAAAAGAAGGTTAATATTTGATGAAGTAAGAAAAACTAAAAATTCATGCACACACACACAAACTACTAAAAGACAACACCATGTGTATAATCGTTACTTAATTATATCACACACACATACATGAAAGCATACACATACACTATACCACATATATATATACACATATATATATACACACACACACACATTGTCTACTTATATAACACTTACACTGTGAAAGCACATATTTTATATATATTATTTGATGATGGCACAAATTATTTTGTTGGACAGTTAAGTTAAAACGAACTAAAATGGTTTGCATAATTAGATTCTGATAAATTTTCCATCTTTTTTGCTAATTAATCCAAATGCAATTTGACTTTTTATACTTACACACACACACACACACACACCTTCTAAATATGTTTTAAAATCATTCAACAAGGAGTTAAGAAGAAAAGTACAAAACATGTTTCTGTTTTTTAAAAAATGGTTTTGAAAAATATTTGGTAAACTTAATTATCTCTCAAATAATTCCTTGTTAGGAATTTTCCTTTTGAAACAAAAATCTTGTTGCTTAATTTTTTTTTTTTCCTTTCAATTCTTGTATCCTGATTATTCTTCATGTGCTATTTAAACACCAAGAAATTTAATATTCAGCAATACAAGAACACAAGAGACTACTAACCTGACAATGTGCAGTACAATATTAGGTCATTCCAGGTATTTGGGACCACGCTAAATGTTCTCGCTAACCCTCTTGAAGAACATATCTTTTTCATTGAATTCAGCACAAATTTGGATCATTTTCTTTATCAAGTTAATTTGTAAATAACCATATATTTTTTCCAGATACCCTCTCTCTCTCTCTCTCTTTCTCTCACATACACATATATGAAATATTTGAATTATAATGTGATATATATATATGATATACACTCAAACACACACACACATATATAATTGGTTTTTGGAACAGTGGATATTGAAGCAAATAACGCTATGAATAATTGCAGTGTAAATATTGGGTTAAAAAGCCCTATGGATAGGAAAGGATTTTACATGTTATTATTTATAGCTTCATTTGCTTCAAGCTCCACCATTCCAAAAAAACAATTTATTTCATATTCTCTCAAGGTTTCTACAAAACTCTTACAACATGAACAATATATGTGGGTGTGTATATGTACGTGTATGTGTGTGTGTGTATATATATATATATACATACACACATACACACTCACACACAAGCAAGCACACAAATGCAAAGCAAGGTAGAAAACATAGTACTCAAATACCAAAGGTAGAGTAATATGCTTTTTATTAAAGCAGGAAAAATCATCACAAACTGTTACTCAGAGTTTTGTGGTTGTCCGACAGTTGTGATCACAGCTCTCTGACAAAAGGTAACATGAAACTCTGGGTAACAGTCTGTGAAGATTTTCTCAGCTATAATAAAAATTATATATATATATATATATATCATAAAATGTGTGTGTATATGTATGGATATATATATATATCACATTCCAGTTCTAATAATTTGTAACATCTATTTTCTCTGACAATTCCATTCTGTAATTATAGTTCCTAGATTTTGATGTAATTTTTTTTTAGTCCTGTCTCATTCTTGTTTTCTCTTTCATTATTTTTTTTGCTTTTTTTTTATTTTTAAATACCCTCTTTTTCGCAGTTGATGGGGTTGTGTATGTATGTGTGTGTGTGTGGGGGGATGTATGTTTGTGTATGTTTCAAAAAAGAAGGAAAAAAAGGAACCATCCAAATAAAAGCTAATGGTAATGAGATACTACAGTTAGTGACAGTAGACAAGTCTTGTTGCGTAATTGAAGTATCAATGTTATACATTATTATTGTTGCTATTATTATTATTATTATTATTATTATTGCTATTATTTATTAACCTTTGGCACACTGTAGGCACATCTTGTCACCATACAAGTTTTCTCCCCTCTCAACACAACACAGTGCATCTGCAGCTATGGGGGGGAAACTCATATGGTGACATGATGCGCCTCAGTGTGCTAAAGGTTAAAAGTAGTCATCATCATTATTATTATTATTATTTGTTCAGGATTGGTTAAGAGACCAGATGGTAGTGAGTGATAAATGACAAAGTATCTGCATGTGTAAGTCAGAAAGAGAAAAAAAAGAAAGAAAGAAAGAGTATGCATACATGTGGCAGGGGGGTTGTCCTGTTACTGTCTGGTGTTGTCCGCAAATCTGTCTGTTGAACAGCAACTCTGTGATGTCTTTCAACCGGTAAATTGATAGATTTTAATTCTACTGTCTGAAGCTGCACACACATATTCACACACACACACACACATACACACATACAATACACTCATATACACACATCAATCATCGGCATATAAGCAAGCATGGAAATTCACTGTTTTTATACTTTTATTACATGCATGTATACTCACACATATACACACATTTATACATGTTGTACTAGGTACTCACACACACACAGACACATATCATCAGTGGATCATATATCCAGAAATGAAGCACACTTTAAGGGTTAGAACAGTAATGCATTTACATGCAGTTAAATACATGTCCAGTCATTGAGTGACCAGTGGTTTCACATACATAAAGAGCTTAGCTTTATAGACAACTCATTGACTCTAACGGCAGAGAGTATATCTCTACCATTAGAGCCTGACAGCTGTCTATAAAGCTGAGTGCTTTACGGATGTGAAACTATTGGTCGCTCTATGACTGGACATATATTTAACTGCATGTAAATATATATATATATATATATATATATATATATATATATTATATATATATATAGACATGCACACACACACATATATATATTGGTCATTTTTCTGGGTTAGAAAAATGTATACTCTAAAAGAAAAGAAATTTTGAGCAGTTATACTTTTATATTGTCAAGTTGTGTTTTCTTGGTTATAGTGTAAAACCAGCCAGAAGGTCACCATTGGATTCAATATTAGATGAGAAACCAATGATAACTTTCTGACTGGTTATATGCCATAACCAGGAATAGACCACTCAACAATATAAAAGTGTGCATGCGTATGTATATGTATATATATATATATATATATAAAAACATTTATTTTGAAACCCGCCTCTTTTACCCATGCAATCTTTCACTTATGCAAGACTCATGCAAATAGACATGTAGACGTTCATGCACAAACATACAAACAAGTCTGTGAATCCACATGCATAGAAACAGATACAATTATATACACATGCAGCATGTGTATTTTACATTGAGTAAAACTAACAAGATATTGTTCATTACATTATAAACATAATTTATGCATTGTTGCAGTCAGTCTATCAACATAATTTATACACTGTCACAATCACATTATAGACATATATTGTTGCATTCACACTATCAACATAAATTATGCATTGTTACTGTCACATTGACATAAATTTTACATTATTACTGTCACACTATCAACATAATTTATGCATTGTTAGTCACCTTGTTGACGTAAGTCACTCTATAAACCTAAATTATAATTAACATAAATCAGCTGTAATTTTCATTTGTCAAACTTATACCTCCAACTGCCTCCCTTTTTATCATTTACACACACATACACACACTCAGTAAACAGATTTAGTGTTGGTAAATCTTGTGAAATGAGCAGTAATAATAATGATAATAATAATAGTGTTTTTTAACCACTGAGGGTTCAGAAATACATTGAGGACAGTACAGGACAGTAGTGTTCACACTGAATTTCACAGAAACTACACATGTGCATATAAATAAACATACACATTTGTATCATCTCAAAGTTGACATTATTAAAAATCAAAAGAAACTAGTTTTAGGACCCCCCCCAAAAAAAAAACCGAGCTGATAGGATTACTTAGAACCATTGTAACAGAATGTTTACCAGAGCAGATATATTTATCCAATGAGAGATAGGCTTTGTCACTTCAAAAATCCTATTTAATACAGAATTACAATAACAAGAGTTTTGCTAAATAAATTTTTGGGGAGGTTTTAATTTTTTTTTCCTATTTCTATTTAGAAATTTAAATCTCACATGCATCACATTACACAAATTAATTAGCAGCTACCAAACACTACCTACCAAGTTGTATAAGTCTTACAATAATAATGATGATGATAATAATAATAAATCAATTATATTTAAAATTAAATCGATCTAAAATTCTATTTAAAAATGTAGTCACTCATCAGGTCTAAAATAATAAATAATAATAATACTATAATAATGATCATTTTATGTTATCCCTTAAACTTTACATTACAAAGCAATACAAATTCAATGCAAGACTGTCAGGAAGATAGTTATTAATAGTATAAAGATAGAAAAACAAAATGCTCATTATCATATACATATATTATTTAATCACAAGTGCTGGGACCATAACACAAGCCTTAATATTTTTTTCCTCAACTCAGTCCAATATTTTACACATCTGCATACACTATCATTACTGTCATTACTATTAATATTATTATTATTATTATTTAACACACCTACACACCAAACAAAAATAAAACAAAAACAAAACCCACAGACAATAAATATTGGCCTATAGCATATACACAATACTAAACTGTTACACATACATGCATGCACCTCCTGTGTAAATATCTCATACATACGCACATATAATTAAACAAGGAACTTGCTACATGCAAAAAAAAAAAAAAAAAAAAAAAGAAAAAATTCTACAATAACAGTTTTGGTTATTAACTTCAACTTGTTTGATCTCCAGATGCAACGGATGCCATAATATCTTGTGCACTGCAGTCATGCAATCCTATGCACGAACGTTTTCTATTTTCTTGCAACATTCCTACCAAGTGTTTTTTTTTAAAATTTTTTTTAGCCTCTGGCTTAACTATTTTTAACTTCACATATCATGTACCTCCTGGCCTCACTGTAATGATGAAAGATCTACAGAGGCCAACGTTTAATTTGTTACCTTGTTTCACTCTCATTACTGTTTTGTGCTATATCTGTAAGGCAACTGACTTCCTACCAATACCTTGATTATTTTGGCTGGCTGCATGCATGTTGTATACCACACCATCTGCTAATTCTTCCACCAATGATTAATACATCTTTAGCTCAATAAATCAAACCAAAATGGAAAAAAAATTTTTTTGGAAAAAAAAAAAATGACAAATTCTTCAATAGCACCCTTCCTCATTGCATACCCAGTCATAAAATCAAGGTCCTTGCAAAAAAAATGTATAAATAAATTAATAAATAAATAAATTAAAAATTCTTCTGCAAATTCTAGCATCAGGTTAATATTTTTTCCTCCCTCTTGCCTTTAAAATTCCATTCCCTGCTGCAGATATGGTGGAGGAGACCAAAATGCATGTATAGTGTGTGCTTACAGCTTGCACGTGTGTTGCGAGTTGTCATGCTAGTGGCTAGCGTGCAGGCCGGCCAGTCAGCTGTCAGCTCTTCCGAGTTCTGCCCTTTCCCCGCCCCTTGCCCCCTTTCTCTCACTCTCTCATCCTCCCATCCCCACTTCTCTCTCTCTCTTTTTCTCCCCGAAACCCCCCATCCCTCTCCCCAGCCACCCACCCAGCCCTCAACTGTAGGCGGCATATTTCTCCGGTCTAATAGTAGCCAGATCGTCCTAGTTGTGATAGTTGTGATGGAAAACTCTGTACAAAGCTGTAGAAACTGATGGTCAATAAAAACCTTATTGTTGACTTAGATGCTCACTGTAGCCTTTTTCTTGTCTTCCTCATCATTTTATTATTTTTTTCTTTTTGCTCATGTTGATTTGTATGGATTTTTCTTTTACAGTCCACAATATTCCAGTTAAACCACAGTCCCGTCGGCAGACTACAGTTATATGTATATGATTTAGAGAAAAACCTCTATTAAATAATTCAATAATGAAAGATGTTACACACCATATAGAAAACATATACTATAAAAACCTTATTCTAAAAATCAATAAAGTACAATAAATAGTAGTAAAAAGACTACGCACATTTCATGGCTATATTTTCAAATAGATAATAATAAAATCAATTCGATTTAAAATTAGATCGATCTAAAATTAATTCTATTTAAAAATATAGTCACTCATCACGTCTAAAATAATAAATAAATAATAATAGAATAAATGTACTTATCTTAACTTATACTAATTATCAAATAAATATATAAAAATATGTGTATTTGATTATAAATAATCAAAAAACATTTAACAATATTTCTTAAAATATATATATATATATATGTACGTATATATATATATATATATATATATATATAGTAATACTAAGTAACTAAGGGTTTAGCAACGATTTGCCTCACCACACACCAAATTTAGAAATAGCAGTCAAAGAGTTATGGTTATTCTTTCTACTTAAAAGGGAGATCCCAGTAAAACCACAGCACTTAAAAGGCAATATATATATATTGACATAAATATGTTAGGACCACAGTTTGAAGAAAATGGCTCACTAACTGAAGACCACAGACCCTCAAAAGGAAAAGCGAAATACTAGATTAACAGTTCAAAAGTGTTTTCATTTTTCTACTGGGAGATATGCAAATAAATAAGCCTGTTGAGTTTTTCACCGGCCATTGACCATCAAAGACTTGTTATTACTGTTCAATAACATAGGCAAAATCCGTTTTCTGAGAGACGTTTTTGCATGCAAACATGCAGTGGGCATAACCCTTACAGAAACACACTTATCTATAGACATTGCTACAGACACATATCCAAGCATGTTTTATTTCTTTCAGACAGGAAAGAGTGACATGGTCGAGTTGCTTAGCACATTTGTGAAGATGTCAAGGCCTTTACTCTGTTGTCACATTCAGACTCAGTCTATAACATACTAACGGCTTCAAAGCATAGAAGCACAAAATATAATTTTTAACCACTTCACGATTAATAAATTGTTTACTTTTTAATTAATGTTGCAAGGATCTGAGAGGATAATCAGATGAAGCGATGTCAAGAGAGTAAGGAGATGTTATAATCTTTTCTCAAGTGACTTGGACAATATGTAATCATGAATTGATTTGTATGCACAATACTCCTTTACAGTTGACCAATGATGGGTGTTTTTCTGCAAATTTTTGTGCAATGCTTCCAATGGACAATACTCTTCACATTGCACCAAATAGCTCGAAAGAGCTGTTCTTCACTCCTGCTCCAGAGCGTCGGGTGCGGGGTCACTCCAAAAAACTCTATCTGCGACGATTTCATCTCAATCGAAGGAGAGGGGGCTTTCTCTGTCCGGGTTGCGGATCCGTGGAATAAGCTGCCAGACGAGATAGTGAAGATGCCAACGACCGCTCGGTTCAAAGTCTCTCTTGGCCAGAAATGGCCTGAACTCTTTGCATGAACACCCTCCCTGTACATAACTCCATGTCCCCCTACATGGCCTTGCTTTATGCTTTTTGAGCCAAAAATTAACTTAACTTAACTTACTAAGATGATGTTCATAGGACAAATAATACTAACTTGACACAGCTAACATGTTGGCAGCTCTTCTTAGGGAAGGGACAACTGTCAATTATGTAGATATAAAAGGGGATAATGTAATATGAGCCACTAATGAGCTGAGCTTAAACTCAGCAACAGGCTCTGGTGGTTTTCCAGTAATATTTTTAAAGACATGCAAGAAAGCTCTGGCAAAACCATAGCAGGTACTTTTCTCGAGCTTCCCAAAAAGGAGGAAATAGAGCAAGTTCTAAAAGCTTTAGGCCTGTCTGTTTGACCTCATATACCAACAAAGTTATGGAATGCATTGTCAAAAGCAAACTGATTGTGTTTCTAGAAGAAAGTGGCTTGTCCACTGACATAGAACATGACTTCTGTCCATGAAGGAGATGCCTTACATAATTATTGATTATAGGCGCAGGAGTGGCTGTGTGGTAAGTAGCTTGCTAACCAACCACATGGTTCCGGGTTCAGTCCCACTGCGTGGCATCTTGGGCAAGTGTCTTCTGCTATAGCCCCGGGCCAACCAATGCCTTGTGAGTGGATTTGGTAGACGGAAACTGAAAGAAGCCTGTCGTATATATATATATATAAGTGTGTGTGTATATGTTTGTGTGTCTGTGTTTGTCCCCCTAGCATTGCTTGACAACCGATGCTGGTGTGTTTACGTCCCCGTCACTTAGCGGTTCGGCAAAAGAGACCGATAGAATAAGTACTGGGCTTACAAAGAATAAGTCCTGGGAGTCGATTTGCTCGACTAAAGGCGGTGCTCCAGCATGGCCGCAGTCAAATGACTGAAACAAGTAAAAGAGTAAAAGAGTAAGAGCTGTGTGCTGAAACAGTAGTTCAGATATTTAAATCTGGATACAATACATTTCAGCTTTGATAAAGCTGATCACGAGAATGATATGTCACTAACTGCCTGACGTCAGCATATTCTTTTATTCTTTTACATCAAAACAAATCAAAATAGATGAACATCAATGGAATTTGTATCTTTGTGGTACCAGTGCCGGTGGCACGTGGCACACAAGAAAACCATCCGAACGTGGCCGTAGCCAGTACCGCATCGACTGGACTCCGTGCTGTGGGCACGTAACAAACACCATCCGATCGTGGCCGTTTGCCAGCCTCATCTGGCACCTGTGTCGGTGGCACATAAAAACACCATCCGAGCGTGGCCGTCTGCCAGCCTCGTCTGGCACCTGTGTCGGTGGCACATAAAATCACCCACTACACTCTCGGAGTGGTTGGCGTTAGGAAGGGCATCCAGCTGTAGAAACACTGCCAGATCTGACTGGACTGGTGCAGCTTTCGGGCTCCCCAGACCCCAGTTGAACCGTCCAACCCATGCTAGCATGGAAAGCGGACGTTAAATGATGATGATGATGATGTTTCAGTCATTTGACTGTGACCATGCTGGAGCACCGCCTTTAAGGATT
>NC_043020.1:16920259-16977759 GCF_006345805.1 Octopus sinensis
CTGCTATACTCTTACTCTTTACTCTTTTACTTGTTTCAGTCATTTGACTGCGGCCATGCTGGAGTACCGCCTTTAGTCGAGCAACTCGACCCCGGGACTTATTCTTTTTGTAAGCCCAGTACTTATTCTATCGGTCTCTTTTGCTGAACCACTAAGTGACGGGGACATAAACACACCAGCATTGGTTGTCAAGCAATGCTAGGGGGACAAACACAGACACACACATATATATATACATATATACGACAGGCTTCTTTCAGTTTCCGTCTACCAAATCCACTCACAAGGCATTGGTCGGCCCGGGGGCTATAGCAGAAGACACTTGCCCAAGATGCCACGCAGTGGGACTGAACCCGGAACCATGTGGTTGGTTAGCAAGCTACTTACCACACAGCCACTCCTGCGCCTATGTTGTTGTATTCAACAGAAATTCAAAATCTTTCTCTATCTCACTCTTTATGCCTGTCTATGTATATACATATAATATGTGTTCATACTCAGTGGTCAACATTTGGCCGATATTGTCTTAATTTTCTATCCTGCTCCTCTTCGGCTTCTTTCCCTTCTTGTTTGCAAAACATTCCCTATCTATTTCTACTTGTCTTTCTCTTCACATATCTGCTTCTTTTTTCTCTTTACTCATCTTCATTTCTTCCTCTTATTATCACTGTCAACTATCTCGCACTGACCGCATGTGCTTCCTCCCCACGCATACCCGTGGCTGTCCCACAGGCCCCTGCAGTCTTCACTTCCGTCTACCTCATCTGCAATCCTCTCCACCAACACCACATAGCTCATCACAGCCCATAACACCACGACATACATGGTAGCTGCCCCCTCGTTATCGAGTATGGCCATTGCACAAAGCTTAATCAATGTTGTTATCGTGCAATGCCTTGGCAAGAAGATTTTTTTTTTAAGTGAGGAAAGGCTGTGCACAGTCAATCCCACTCACTAATCAACAGCAGCCATAATCCAAAAAGAAGAATAAGTCAACATCATCGGTAACCACTGAGCCGCAGCTTTTATGTCAGAGTTATCCCAGTTACCTGAGTTACCTTCTCCTAGAAGGATGCCCTAACAAAGGCTAGGAGTCCTTCACTCCCAATGGTTTAACCGTGCGATCGGGTATTCAGTCCGATTATTTCTATATCCCCGCGCATGATACAGCTTTAAGGCATTTATTGGATGGTCGTTGACTCTCAAGAGTTCCTCCGCCCTTTGATGGGTTTTGTTTTTCATCCCGCAGGGTGTCCAATAAACACCCTCCTCACCAAGCAAGCTTGGTGGGGTTGGGTTGCCGATTTAGTCGCTGACGACCCGACCATGCAACAGGTTGTACTGGGTTACATGTTACCAGTAACACTCGAAAGTGACCTGACATATACGTGCGTGCGTGCGTGCGTGCGTGCGTGCATGCATACATACATACATACATACATACATGCCCTGTTGATCTGGTTGAAATTCCAATGAAGAGACTAAAGTCTAGATTAGAAATCGGCTTTTTCTCTGCCAGCAAGAAATCTTGAAATAAAACTGAATAATGACATACATATTTGCACAAAAACCAAGAAATACTCCGTTTCACGGGAAAAGAGCAAAAGAAACTGTTGTGGATTCTTCAAATCCATTTGGGGGGGGGGGGCAAAATGGTAAACTCGATTTCCCGGCCAAAGGTTTAATCAGGGGAAATCATTACGTTCAGAGCTGCTTAGCTATAACAAAACCAGTTATCTCCCTTACACCACGATACACCATCAACTATTGTTACTGACGGGTGTTTCGGTAAAGTGATTAAAATATTATATCAAAAAATTTCAATATCACATATGCTATAATTAGAAAATTGTAACGAAAAAAAATACGATGGCAATAGATAGAATGCATCTGATCATAAGTTTTTACAATCAGAGCCAGCTTGGCACGAAAGCTAAAATTTCGCAACAATTACTGAACATGCGTGGGATCTTTTCGGTTTGAACGGCAGTTTTTTCTAGTGGTGTCATATGAAATTGTCACCCATAATTATGACCCTAGTATCGATCTATTGCATTTCAATCTGTTTTAGGGTTAGGGTTGGGGTTAGTGGGGGGAAGGGTATCTTTTTTTCTTCACAAATGTAAATAAACCCAATCTGTTTCTTAAACGAGGGACATATTCCTACAGCACAGAGTATTTTCACCTCAATAGACGTCATTGATTGGTTAAAATTGCTGAAATTAAAGAAAAAAAACAACAAATATCTTACAATCTATAGAATTTTCTCAATAAGGCCAAGAGAAAAAGATGTTTTATAAACATATTCTACCAGTATACGAAGTTTAAAAGTGGAAATTATTTTAAAAAACTGCCGTTCAAACCGAAAAGATCCCATACGTGTGTACAAAACACACATTTTTTTGCAATTCTTAAATGTAACAAAAAACATTTCCATACATTTAATGCGACAGAATTTCGGGCGGGTTTATCAATGAGTGTATAATGAAGCATATTAAATTTGTTTTTCTACAAAATATGTTATTTTACACAGAAAAATGTTGGGGTTTGTCTTACGCAAGTGTTCGTCTTATACGCTGAAAATTATAGTGGAGCGATAAACTAAGGGAGATAATCTCAGAAATGTTTCGTTAAAATTAAGAAAATATTTTAATACCTAACATGTAGCATCACTACCCTTTAATATAGTCGACCAATTGCTATAGTAAATAACATGATGCCTGTTGAAAATGGGGTTACTGTATACAGAATAGCAGAATACAATGGCGTACTGTGGGCATTCACAGGATGTGTACTGTACATCGTGATAAAACAAAACAGAACGTAGCGCTTTGTCTAATTAAATGCCATACATACACACCATTCATACGTACGTACATACATACATACATACGCACATATACGTTTGAATGTATGTGCATATATGTACATATGTGGATACATGTACGAATGTATGTCTATATATATATATAATGGTTGTATACTGTCAACTCAACGTGACAGTCCCGTAAAGGGAATCACACTACCGTTATTTAGCCCTAGGAAGCATCGACTCTTCCTGTCGGCTTTGATACATTTCCTATGTCCTTATATTTGCAAAGGGGAGGCAAGCACCCCCGCCAGCTAAGATTAACACCTGAAGACATGTTTCTGGGTCTTTCCCATCATCAGTCCAGGGTAGTAAGTCCTGCTAGCTGAGATGGCTGCAACCGCTTTGTAAATATATATTTTCAGTGAAATTTATTCACTGGTTTTATATATATATATATATATATATATGCATAAAAAGTTTGTATGCATGCGCAATGGATATGTGATGTGTATCCATATGTGATGCGTATCACATATATAAAGTCAAAATGCTATGCATGCTATGTTTATACATAATGTACATATATATGTGTATATATATATATATATATAATAACAGAGAAATTCAAGACAGGATGCCCCTGGGAGCTCCTCTATGCTGATGACCTTGCTCTAATTGCTGAGTCACTATCAGAACTGGAGGAGTTTCAGGTGTCGAAGCAAGGATTAGAATCGAAGGGCCTTAGAGTCAACCTAGCTAAAACCAAAGTCCTAATAAGTAAGAAGGCAGACAAATCACAAACGCCTTCAGGTAGATGGCCCTTCATATGTACATACGCCTTCAGGTAGATGGCCCTGCTCAATCTGTAGAAAAGGCCTAGGTTGAAACTCTATAAGATGTACCCAGTGTAAGCTATGGACACATAAGAGGTGCAGCAATGTCAAAGGAAGGCTAACTAGGAAGATAGTTTTTGTATGTGGCAGATGCTCAGGAGCAATAAACACTGAAAATGCGCAGAGACCATCTTCCGCCACATTCCAGGGAGAAAAACTAGAAGTAGTTGATAGCTTCCGTTACCTAGCTGACCAAGTCAGTAGCGAGGGTGGGTGTGCTGAAAGTGTAACTGCTAGAGTAAGAATAGCCTGGGCAAAGTTCAGAGAGCTATTACCTCTGCTGGTGACAAAGGGCCTCTCACTCAGAGTAAAAGGTAGACTGTATGGTGCATGTGTATGAACAGCCATGCTACACGGCAGTGAAACATGGGCTGTGACTGCTGAGGACATGCGTAAGCTCGCAAGAAATGAAGCCAGTATGCTCCAATGGATGTGTAATGTCAGTGTTCATACTCAACAGAGTGTAAGTACCTTGAGAGAAAAGTTGGACCTAGACGTTTGCAATGGTATGGTCATGTGGTGAGAATAGATGAAGATAGGTGTGTGAAAAAGTGCCACACCCTAGCGGTTGAGGGAACCTGTGGAAGAGGTAGACCCAGGAAGACCTGGGACGAGGTGGTGAAGCACAACCTTTGAACATTAGATCTCACCGAGGCAATGACTAGTGACCGAGACCTTTGGAAATATGCTGTGCGTGAGAAGACCCGGCAGGACAAGTGAGACCATAACCCGTGGCTTTTACCTGGGATGTAGCCAGTCCACTTATGCATACCTTTCCTCCTTGGGACACAAAACTCTGCTTGCAAAGTACCTGTTGAGGCAAGTGAAATCAAAATCGATCAAAAAATCAATGGAAATTGTAGTTGTGATACCAGTGCCGGTGGCACATAAAAAGATCCATCCGAACGTGGCTGTTGCCAGCACCGCCTTGACTGGCCTCTGTGCCGGTGGCACGTAAAATGCACCAACCAATCGAGGCCGTTGCCAGCCTCACCTAGCCCCTGTGCCAGTGGCACGTAAAAAGCACCCACTACACTCACAGAGTGGTTGGTGCTAGGAAGGGCATCCAGCTGTAGAAACACTGCTAGATCTGACTGGAGCCTGGTGCAGCCTCCATGGCTTACCAGACCCCGGTCGAACCATCCAACCCATGCTAGCATGGAAAATGGACGCTAAATGATGATGATGATGATGTGTGTGCATTCATTTGTACACACACACACACAGTGTTTTTACAAAGAAAAGGTTAACAGTTCAAAGTTTGGGCTATGTAGTGTTCACATCTCTCTCTCTCTCCGTCTCTCTTTCTCGCTCTCAGTAAGTATGTTTATATACGTGTTTATATGTATTTTTATTAAAATGTTTATGTATATATCATGTTTATTACATTGTGTAACAAAATTTATAAATATTTTCTTTCTTCTGTCTTTGGTCAGTGTTATTTCCTATTTGCTTCTATCTAGAAATCAAAGGAAATCACTAACATTCCCTACAAACTTTGTTTTGTGACCTAAACATCAATGTTTTGAAACTGACCTATTTTCCATTACATTTCAGACAGAAATACTGAAATTATTCTGATTTTTTGTGAAAAAAACTCTCTAAAATGTACCTATATATTTCAAAACTCTCTAAAATGTACCTATATATTTCAAATTATCATTGGGGTTATGGCTGTCAAATTGTTAGGTATTATAAGTTTTACTCTCCCTACCCCACTTGGCTTGACAAGTCTTCTCAAGCACAGGAAATCGCCAACCCTTTTTGGTACCAACCCATCTGAGACTGTCCCTTGTTCTTTGATACAAAACTCCCGTTTAAAGTGATCAAAATTAAATGCTTCTGTTAAAATTTCATGTTAATTTGTTCCAATAATGACACAGATTAAGGTGGTGAGCTGGCAGAATCGTTAACAGGCAGGGAAAATTGCTTAGAAGCATTTCATTTGTCTTCCCATTCTGAGTTCAAATTCTGCCTAGAACAATATTGCCTTTCATCATTGAGTACTGGGATCGATGTAGTTGACTTACCCACCACCACAAAAATTGCTGGCCTTGTGCCAAAATTTAAAATCAATAATGACACAGATTATTTTACTAAATTCTTCATTATTTTAAAAATCACTTGAACCAAAGTCAGTGTATCTCAACAGAAATATGATAATAAAAAGTTTAACCCCTTCGTTACCAACCCGGCTCTGGCTCTGAGTACAAATGTCTTGTTTTCATAAGTTTTGAATTAAAATCTTCCACCAAACTTTATGTTCCTAGCACTAACTGAATGATAACTAAGTTATTTTCTAAATTCTTTGTTATATTTAAAGTAATTTAAAGAAATATGGAGCATCTCAAAATAAATTCAGTAACGAAAGGGTTAAAACTATAAAATAAATTCAAGTTTGGAGTCAATTTTTCCTGGGCTTTGTGAATTTCTTTTGTAATTCACTTACCACCACTGACTTTAAAAGAGCAGTAGATTGGCAGAATTGTTGAGAATGTCATACAAGATACCTTGTGATGTTAGTCCCAGCTCTTTGTGTTTTGAGCTTGTAGACATTTTTTCTCTCAATCTGTCTTGGAAGCCCTGAGGAAACAAAACATCATGGTTACTTCCCTTCCTTCTTTTACTGAATGCCAAACAAATTACTGTGACCTTACTGGTAAGTGCCTCTAACACTATCTACACCACTGATGCATATAAACATCTCTTACCTACAACTATAAAATCCTATATGGATGGTTAAAAGATGCATGTAAGCATCTTGAGAATTTCACAGCATAGCAAGTAGTACACATATAAGCATCTCTGGGATTTTATGGTTATCTGTGAGCAACACATATATGCAGGGCTGGTGTTAAGCCAATTTGAAAGGTTTTGTAGAGCAGAGGGCCCTGTTGACAATTCTCTAATTGGCCTTGTATATATGCACTGATGCTATAGATAAGAGATGGTCTTATGCATTATGATATGGATAGTAATTAACAATCAACTTGCTAAAGACAACCAATTATCGGTCAACTTGTTAGATATAGTAGCCAAATTTTCTTCAAATCATACCTTATTACTGCTCATTGGAATTTCAGAGAATCATGACTGATCCATTATAATATATAACTGCAATATTATTTTTCGTTTTTGGATTTGGTTTGCAAGATTCTTTATGAGTTTGTGTGTTGAAGCATATTCTGTTGTGTCTGGGGAGAGTCATTTTCTTTTTGTGCCTTATAATATAACACACTCACCGGTAAAATTTCCACTTTTTTTTCTTATTTTTATTGTCCTAAAATTTTCTTTGCATCTTACAACCGTTAAGATGCAACGAAAATTTTAGGACAATAAAAATAAGAAAAAAAAGTGGAAATTTTACCAGTGAGTGTGTTATATTATAGGGCACAAAAAGAAAATGACTCTCCCCAGACACAACAGAATATGCAATATTATTGTTGTTTAACAACACAATAAGTTGTACACCACTTTTAAAGTCATCAAATTTCTATAAAACAATTTGTTTAGTGCATAAATTATTCTACGCTTAAAGGAGTATACTTTGAATAATGATATTTTGTGATCCTGTGTTGAAACTAAAGCAACTATATTATGGAAAAGTCATTAAATAATTTTCAGGTCCTTGAAATAAACTTAAAAGAATCAATAACTTTAGGCACTGTTAAATGGTTTACCATGATGTACTTGCTTGCATGCATGGCTGTGTGGATAGAAGTTTGCTTACCAACAACATCCCACTGCATGGTATCTTAACCCTTTTGTTACTGTATTTATTTTGAGATGCTCTGTATTTCTTTAAATTACTTTAAATATAACAAAGAATTTAGTAAAATAAATTAGTTATCATTAAGCTAGTGTTAGGAGCATTGATTGTAACTAAGGTTTGGTGGAAGATTTTAATTCAAAACTTATGAAAATAAAACATTTGTACTCAGAGCCAGAGCCGGTTTCAGCCAGGTTGGTAACAAAAGGGTTAGGCAAGTGTCTGCCACTGTAGCCCTGGGCAGACCAAAATTTTGTGAGTGGATTTGGTAGCCAGAAACTGAAAGAAGCTCATGATGTGTGTATGTTTGTGTGTGTGCATATGTGTTTGTCCTCCATCACTGCTTCACAACCAGTGCTGGTTTGTTTACATCTCCATAACTTAGCAGTTCAGCAAAAGAAACCCATGGAGTAAGTACTAGGCTTACAAAAAAAATAACAGAGGTTAATTTGTTCAAGTAAACCCTTCAAGGCAGTGTCCCAGCATGGCTGCAGTCCAATGACTGAAACAAGAAAAAGATAGTATAATTATATACTATCTAGATAATTCCAACTATTGTTTTTCCCTTATAGTTTCTATAATATATAATTTAGTTCCTTCATAATAGAATTTATAGGAAAACACAATCATGTCTATAATGTGTATAGCAAGGATAAATTTGTGATGCTATACAAATTGGTAAGGAATTTCATTTTCTTAGAAATTTTTTCTTATATGATAAAGAAATAAAGTACAAAAAGAATGTTTTCTGTGTTGTTTTTTTTTCTTTTCTGAAACAAATTCTTTACCCAACTAATTCATCAGTATAGGTAATTATTTCCAGAATAAAGCATTTAAAAATACATGTCTGTTGCAAAGCATATTTCTAATGGACTTTTCTTCAAAACAAAAATTCTTCCTCTAAGTGTAACTGAATTGTTTTGTTTTACAATAAAAACTATAATTATAAATATTGTAATTTAAAATTATGAAGTATAGTATCAGATAGAAAAAAGTGGAGTTTTATATAATAACTAATTGGAATAAATCTGTTGTTTTTTAAGAACAATTTTAAAAACATTTTCCCACTACTTCTATTTTGGCAACAGGTCGAGCTTGTTGCCATCGCAGTCATGTGACTGATGACGTAGTTAAGTATCCCGTGCGTGTGAACCCCGCATTCTGTCTCTACACGGGGATTGAAATGTCGCAGAAAGGGGGACAACATGGCGGCGCCCATTACCGTACACATGCTGAGAGCAGCAGACCGAAGCCTGGATTGAACCCCAACCTTTCAGTGTCTTCTAAATCCACACAGAAAGTATTTCAGGACTGTTTAGCTGCAACAACCGATAGCCAATTACCAAACGGAAACACTACTGTAGATGCTTTCCAAGATGGCGACAGAGGTACAGAGTCGTATAGCATAGAAGCAGTCGGAGAGCAACAACACAACAATAGAACTGGTCGGTCTCCATCCGTGTTCTCTCTATCAAATTCTGTGCTTCATAGAGCAACCAAACGACAGAAACGACGGTCTGTTAGCAATACATCAGTACAATCACTGCGAGGCAATAACATTCGCAGTAACAGGATTGTAACAACACAGAAACAGAAGAGAAAGAAGAAGCTCGAACAAGTCAATAACAAAAGCAATTTGATTGATTCCAATTGCGAAAGTTCCGACATCAGCAATAACTCCATAATAGTCATAGAGCGCTTAAATTACCTCTCATCTGAACCTTCATCCTCTGATGATGATGACGAAGAAGAAGTGGCTGATGGAGACGACGAGGCAGAACACGAAATCGAAGATTTACACAGCTATGGTGAACACTCTGTGGCTGGAAGTAACGGCGAGTGGCTCAAGTCACGAATTCGGAACTTGAATTCTGTAGTGGATTTTAATTTGGACCAATCTCACACCGACGATCAGGAAGTGGTGGATTCCTTAGAAGAGTTGGGCTCCACTAGTAAAGCGGCTAAAGACATTGTTGTTGATGAATTTTTCGCCGACGAACATCTTGCCGTCAGTCCAGAAGAGCCTGGGAGCGTCATGCCTCCTCTGACAGGTGCCGAACATGTGCTTGTACCTCCCACAACAGAGTCCATAGCTTTATACAACAACAATAACAAACATGCTACAGACACGGAAGACATTGTAACGACTTCGGGAACGAGCCCGGATAGATCTCGCACTGCTAAGATTTCCGTGGCCGTCGGTGATATCGAAACCGGTTCTACTTCTCGACTATCGCAGATTACTCCTCCACCGGATTCCTCTCCAACATCTACCAACACTCCATCTGCCACAACTACTAATGTGTTTTTAGTTGATAATTCGGAGGAGCCTTGTTCGTCGTCCTTCCCCGGTCTTTCATCTAGTAGTTATTCTACAACAACTACTTCAAATTCTTCATCATTAGAAGCATCTCTGTTGGAATTCAGACGGGTCGGAACCGACAAAAGCAATACTCTTATGACACCTCAAGAACTGGAGAGTATGCCGGACCAAGGTATAGAATTCGAAGAATCTGTTGGTCCGAAACAGGAAGTCATTAGTCCATCTTCGTTGACCACGTGTAGTACCACATCACCATCATCTTCCTTGTCATTATCTGATTCACTGTCAGTCCTATCAGATTCTCCACAATCCCATCAGAAATTGTTAGCTAGTTCCTCTTTACTAGAGTCACCGTCGCGAACCACCACCCCAACACCTAACAATAACAACACCAACATTATCACTACCGATCATTCTTCAAACCACGATGTCAAACCTATATTTATCGATTCCTCCAGTACCAGTACAGGTCTCACGTCGTCTGCCGACACTACCAGCACTACTACTACCACTGCTGGTCTGGATAGTAGTCTCCTCAATGCTGGTAACTTCACACTGGCCACTATCTCAATATCAACTGACCGAGCCACCAACTCCACTCAGATATTGGTCAACACTAATCAGGGACAACAGTTATATCATATAAACACTGCAGACCTCACCCAGCCTCTATCGCTGCCCGTCACTCAGGCTCCACCGACGACTCCCTCATCCTCGGCTACGACTGCCACCAGAACCACGTCGGCTTCGGCTCCGTTGTCAACCTCCTCACAAACAAACGGTCCTTCGGCACAAACAGGTAAACACTCTTGTATTTTTTTTATTTACCACCGTTATTATCGTGCCAAAATTTGAAACTATTATTATTTCTACTTTCATCCTGACAACCAAAGGCATGACAGTGCCTTGTTGTTAAATTATCGAATGTGTACGTCAGTGGTTTTCAACCAGGGTTCCGCCAGTACAGTCCAGGGGTTCCGCAAGAAGTTACAAAACTGCTAAAATTTGCAGCAATCTTTAATTCTCCTGTGCAGATATGTGTGCATAAGACTATTGAATTATTGCACAGAGGTTCCTCGAGCCAGTGGAATGTTTCCTTGGGGTTCCGCTCCAGCAAAAAGTTTGAAAAGCACTGGTGTACGTAAACATTGAACAAGCTAGCATTTTACTTAAGCGACTAAGATTACCATTTTACAGTGTATCTAACAGACATCAGCACGGTACTACTAGCGGAGACTGGACCCGGTGCGCGCAAACGCGCGTCCGCACGCACCGGGTCCAGTTTCCACTAGTAGTACCCATCAGCACACGTTAGAATATTTGTTCGCCGACATTCGGAGATTACGCACGTGTAGAGCTGAGTTTGTAATTCTTTGTTAGACAATAAAGGAACCTGCGATTGCCAAGACGAACTAAACCTTAATTACCATTTTAATTGTTTTGGAATTTTAGGATTCCAGCGTGTAGTTTCTGTGTGGTCCTTTCTGTTTTGCATTGAAGATCGTTGTTTACGTAGTTTCGACAACTTGTTATTCTAAATTCCATTCGGATCAGTTGATGTAGATAGAATGCGTGCGGCCCTTGAGTTTGCTGTTCCTCACCCCAATACAGCAGACCCAAAAGTGCCCCTCCCCTTCAACAAAAGTGTCGCCCTGGGCGGACCGTTCTCTCCTCCCAGCTATGTTAATGATTAGGATGCATCATAGGAACATACATGACTCAGTCTCGGATGTTCCTGTCATGCATCTTTCTATCTGTCTGCTGTTTGGTTTGAGAGCTTCTGCATAGTTAGTTGGTCTTGTAGAAATAGTAGCTAAATCTCCTTCAAATCACACATTATCTTCTTAAATAAAGATACATTGGATATACTTCTTCATGTCCCTAAAAAGATGGGATGGTCACGGGAGACCATCTAAGAAGCAAAGCCTAGCAGAGGATATGGACGTGAGTGGCGTGCTCTCTTAGATTCATTATACCCTAACCGGATGTTTTTCGTTTCCTTCCAACGACTTGGAAGATTATTCAGTTTTCAGTGGATTGTTCTCGAATTTTTCTGACTGATGTAGCTTTGCATGCTGGTGGCGAGAATCGCAACCTTTTTTTTTTTTTTAATATATATATATATATTTATTTTTTCCGAAAAATGAACTGAAATGAAATGAAAAGCATTTAAAGTTAAGTAATTTTAGCCAATGAAAGAAGTCCGTCCTCAAAAGCGGAAGTCGAAAATGTTTGTTACCATGGCAACACCAGTGTATCATTGGTTATCTGCGGAGCTATATATATATATTTTTTGACAGTGACAACACAAAAGGTTCCCTAAATAGAAAGAAAGACGTATTTTTGAAACTAAAGACATGACAAAACCTTAAATTTTAAAAACAAATAAAACAATTTGAAGTAATGTATAATTTCCTTTTCTAAATGGAATGTAATGGAAAGAAAAATTGAACATCTTTTTGGTTTTCTACCAACCAATTGAAGATTTATGTTTATATAAAATTAATTGCAATAGTCACAGGTCTTGCTTTATACTCGCTAGAAATAACAGCCAAATTGAAACGAAAACTCATGGATTGTAAATAAAAGAAAACAACGATGAAATAAAACAATTTTTTTTTCCATGAGATTGCATTTTTCGTACCACATAAATTTGCTGATACAAGTCCACTATGGAGCTATGAGTGTCACAGAGCTGCTTATTCCCTCGCTTCAGACAGGCCCAAGAACTTGTTCAATATGGGTTCCGTCTAGCGAGCTTACAAATTCCAATGCTGTGTTTCACCATTCTGTGGCGAAAGTGGTACCCTGGTATCTCAGGAATATGCGAGTATGTGCATCACAGGTGACAGTAAATGGTTGTTTTTGGCAGAATTGATTGTTGAATACAGTCTGCAAGTTTTTTTTCGATCTCGAGAGGGCACGACAAAAAGGGTAAACAAAACCCCTTGAGTTTCGCGACACACACTGGCGGAAACCCACTGTTCGGGTAACAGTCGAATCCTGGTTGTTTTATTTTCTCTTTGAAAATAGTTTCATCTATTTCGACAATTCTGCTGGGACTACCAGCAATCTTCATTGGATTGCAAAGCAAATCTCCCTTAACCCTTTCATTACCGTATTTATTTTGAGATGCTCCGTGTTTCTTTCAATTACTTCGAAATATAACAAAGAATTTAGTAAAATAACTTAGTCATCATTAAGCTAGTGTTAGGAACATAAATTGTGACTAAGGTTTGATGGAAGTTTTTAATTTTAAACCTATGAAAACAAGACATTTGTACAACAGAGCCAGAGCCGGTTTCAGCCGGGTTGGTATCGAAAGGGTTAAATAAATTCAATAGTGTACGGTGATAGTGATATCAGCCCCTAATTCCTCCTTACGAAATCTAATAGCTGTCAATTCTTTCACCCACAGCAACGATTCACTGGAGTTGCTATGATAACAAGCAGTTTCAATTTTCACTGTGAGGAGACTGGTTTGGAATTCAGTGTTCCAGAATTATACAAGAACACAAATTAGTCAAAACATTTCAGTGCATCTTTTCATGCAAATAACTGCTGGAAAAGTTCAAAATACAGGATGAGGAAGGGTTGCCAAACCAGTTTACAGACATTGCCAAGATGTTGGGAGTGAAAGATTCTTCCAGACATACTCAGCTATGAAACTGGTAATGCTCTCTGATTCAAGTAAAGCATCAGTATGTGTGTGTGTGTACATATATTTTCCTCTTCACACCACTTTGGTTTTGAAGCCGCGGCTTGATGCTGACATTTTGTGGACGTAGTATGATTGTTCTTATATACTTTTGTGTATTGATGAGGTTCATAACATGGTTGTTATCAATTAACCTTGTTAAGTGGCTGAAGCCAAATAGGCACTGGACTTTTAATCTGGATGTGGTTGTATTAATCCTTAATGGTATTGTTTTATATAATATAAAATTTTTGTGTTGGTGGCACGTAAAAAGCACCAACCGATTGTGACCGTTTGCCAGCCTCGTCTGGCACCTGTGCTGGTGGCACGTAAAAGCACCCACTACACTCATGGAGTGGTTGGCGTTAGGAAGGGCATCCAGCCATAGAAACATTGCCAGATCAGACGGGGCCTGGTGCAGCCTTCTGGCTTCCCAGACCTCAGTTGAACCGTCCAACCCATGCTAGCATGGAAAGCGGACGCTAAATGATGATGATGATGATATATATATATATATATATATATATATATATAATATATATATATCATCATCATCATCATCATCATATATATATATATATCATCATATATACATACATACATCATAATCATCGTTTAACGTCCGCTTTCCATGCTGGCATGGGTTGGACGGTTTGACTGAGGACTGGTGAGCCAGATGTGGCACTGGCAATGACCACACTCGAATGTTGTTTTTCGTGTGCCACCGGTATGGGAGCCTATCCATGACCCTGGCAACGATCATACTCGGATATGCTTTTAATGTTCCACTGGCACAAGTGCCAATCAGGCGGTACTGTTATTGGCCACGTCAGCGATTTTGATTTCACACGTCGTCATCAGCATCATCGTTTAACGTCTGCTTTCCATGCTAGCATGGGTTGGACGATTTGACTGAGGGCTGGCGAACCAGATGACTGCACCAGGCTCCAATCTTGATCTGGCAGAGTTTCTACAGCTGGATGCCCTTCCTAATGCCAACCACTCTGAGAGTGTAGTGGGTGCTTTTTCATGCCACCAGCACGGGGGCCAGTCAGGCGGTACTGGCAACGATCATGCTCGAATGGTGCTCTTAGCACCCTACTAGCACGGGGCACAAGTGCCAGTAAGGCGACGCTGGTAATGATCACACTCGAATGGTGCCTTTTATGTGCCACTGGCATGGAAGCCGGCTAGCCGCTCTGTCAACGATCACACTCGTATGGTGCTCTTTGCACCCCACTAGCATGGATGCCAGTCATCGAATTTGATTTTGATTTCACTTGCCTCAACAGGTCTTCACAAGCAGAGTTTAGTGTCCAAAGAAGGAAAAGATATGCACAAGTGGGCTGGTTGGCATAGGCCACGAGGTTATGGTCTCATTTGGCTTGCCAGGTCTTCTCAAGCACAGCATATTTCCAAAAGTCTCTCGGTCACTAGTCATTTCCTTGGTGAGGCCTAAAGTTCGAAGGTTGTGCTTCACCACTTCATCCCAGGTCTTCCTGGGTCTATCTCTTCCATGGGTTCCCTCAACCGCTAGGGTGTGGCACTTTTTTCACACAGCTATCCTCATCCATTCTCGCCATATGACCATACCAGTGCAGTCGTCTCTCTTGCACACCACATCTGATGCTTCTTATGTCCAACTTTTCTCTCAAGGTACTTACAGTCTGTCGAGTATGCACACTGACATTAAACATCCATCAGATCATACTGGCTTCATTCCTTGTGAGCTTACACAAGTCCTCAGCAGTCACAGCCCATATTTCACTGCCATGTAGCATGGCTGTTCGTACACATGCGTCATACAGTCTACCTTTTACTCTGAGCGAGAGGCTTTTTGTCACCAGCAGAGTAAGAGCTCTCTGAACTTTGCCCACTTTCAGCGCACCCTCCCCCACTACTGACTTGGTCACCTAGGTAATGGAAGCTATCAACTACTTCTAGTTTTTCTCCCTGGAATGAGGCGGAAGCTGGTCTCTGCGCATTTTCAGTGTTTATTGCTCCTGAGCATCTGCCACATACAAAAACTATCTTCCCAGTTAGCCTTCCTTTGATATTACTGCACCTTTTATGTGTTCATAGCTTACACTAGGTTCGTCTTATAGAGTTTCTATCTACGCCTCTACTACAGATTGAGCAGGGCCATCTACCTGAAGGTGTTTGTGATTTGTCTACCTTCCTACTTATTAGGACTTTGGTTTTAGCTAGGTTGACTCTAAGGCCCTTCGATTCTAATCCTTGTTTCCACACTAGTTCTGATAACATTATATATATACATATATATATATATATATATATAATATATATATATATATATATATTATATATATATATATATATATGTGTGTGTGTGTGTGTGTGTATATATATATATATACACACACACACATATATATATATATATACACACACACACACGTGTGTGTGTCTTCTAGCTGTAATACCCATCATTGATTGGGTAATTACTTTTACTGTTTCTCAGTTGCCACATTCAAAGTATTATTATATATATAATTTACTCCTCCTGTATGTGTGTATTTTTATTAGAGAGAAATATGTTATAATTGAATTAGAAGGAACAGTTTCATACATGAACTTGTGTTTGTTTATTATATGACAGTAATAAGTGAGCTGTATGTGTTATTTTATTTATCAATACAGTAATGGCAAGTATATGATACAGTTCATTTAAATAGGTAATTTAGTCATTCTTGAATGTAATGGTAGTAATGGTAAATTAAGTTATTGAAGTATTCATGTTGCATTAAGAGTGAATATTTCTTTATAAACAATGTTTTCATTTTATTTTGGGGTGCATAAGCAAAAAGATTTGCTTTTGGTCCCGCATGTGATGCTCCTACATAAGGTTGGCCATGTGCAAAGCATAGTTGTTCAAATTGCAATCCAGCAACTTTTAATGTTTGGCCCTGACTTTTATTAATGCTCACAGCAAAAGAAACATGGATGGGAAATTGTAACCACTTAAACTGGAATGGGATATTAGATAGTATAACTGGTATGCCAGGAATGAAGATGGTCTTACCTTTACCACAGCCACTGAGAATATTTGCCTCAATGCAGTTCCTTATGAGTTTGGGCACAATTAATCTTGTACCTTTGCATAATTTTGGTTGAAACAAATTATGTAATAGCGTAATGGGAGTTCATTTTTTTCAGCTGAAGACAATAAGGACCTGTACCTTGTGGTTCTAGTGAGTTCAAAAATTCAATGGGATAGTTAACAATAGCCTGATTATCAACAATCTTGTCAATTGAGTTATAAGTGAATACTTCTGGAAGTTTATTCAATAGCATATTATTAATGCTATGTACAGCAACATTTTTTGGAGCCAGGACAGCTTGCTCACAGATCCAACCTGTATTGTTGTAATTATGAAGATTTGGAAAGATTTCATCCACCAAATCATCGACGGAATCATTTGAATTACATATTGGATTGAGTTACATTGCCCTTCACCGAGTTTCAAAAGCTGCTCTGCAAATAGTTCAGCTGATTGATCTCTTGAGAGCCCCGATGAATTTATGAATCAAAGTTCAATAAATCTCATCAAATAAATGAAATGAAGCAGACTAGATGTTAAAATGGATTATCCTTTTATTCCATAATCCTAGACAATTGTTTCTGACAAAAAGAACCAAGATGTCCATAAAGGGACATCATGAAGGTCAAATTTGTACTCTTCTATAGGTGAGATTTAAAGGAAAACAAAAAGATGTTTAAAATATACAGTGAATATTTTCTTAGTTATCATTATTATATATGTATTAGTATATGCATTCTTCCACTCACAAAATTTGAATCAAGACTAAAAAATTAAAGGACTTGGCTGTTTAAATATCTAATAGTTAATTCTTGACTATCTCACTAAGAAATCCAATAAATATCTATTTTAAAAAACCCGCTAAACAAAATGCTGATCAAGATGTATGTGTATGTTCATTCAGAAATACCAAATAAGGAGCTAAATGTTATTTCAAATTCATATTCAAAAATTTCTTAACCATCATCTATCATACCTACTATGTTTTTTAAGTAAATTGCAAGTTAGAACTACCAAGTGAGATCGATTAATAGTTTATAGAGTTTTTTATTTAAGTATTTCTGAAAAGTCTATAATCAATAGACAATATAGGTATTATAGGTTACATGAATTATCTAAAATCACTTAGAGATATTGAAAAGAATGGAACTTATGAAATACATACAAACTACTGTAAAGATATATTTAAAGGGGACCACTTACGTGATTGTCGTAAAATGAAATAAATGTTCTAGATGAGTTAATTTTTGGGCTCAAAAAGCAAGGTCATGTAGGGGAACATGGAGTTATGTACAGGGAGGGTGGTCATACAAAGAGTTCAGGCCATTTCTGACCAAGAGAGACTTTGAACCGAGCGGTCGTCGGCATCTTCACTATCTCGTCCAGCAGCTTATTCCACGGATCTGCAACCTGGACGGAGAAAGCCCCTCTCCTTCGATCGAGATGAAATCGTCGCAGATAGAGCTTTTCGGAGTGACCCCGCAGCCGACGCTCTGGAGCAGGAGTAAAGAACAGCTCTTTCGAGAGGTTACACTTTCTGCTTATGATGTTGTGAGCGAGAATGAGATCACCACGGCGTCATCGTTTTTCTAGAGAATAAAGGTCGAGCGTCTTCAGCCTTAGTTTATCACATATAATATTGCCGTTATGATCTCATTATACCTATTGTTGACAGGTACCTTAAGACAATGTAGGATAGAGTGCTTTGGTTAAAACATTGAAATGTCTGCTACAGATTTGAATATTCAACTGTCATGCTTCTATTTCTGCTTATCTGTGTTTTAGAGCTTTTTGGATGTGAGAGAATAATTGTATAGAACACATGCTTCCAAGTGACTTCAACATACATGTCTCACATCAATAGCTCCAAATTTAAAGTCACATTATTATAACTATTCATTGTTAACAAAGGGAGCTTTTAATGTAATTATTTGATTGGCTAAGGTAGTGAGATGGCAGATTCATTAGTACACCAAGCAAAATGCTTACTGGCATTTCCTCTATCTTTACATTCATAAACATCATCATCATTATCATCGTCATGTGTCTGCCTTCCATGCTGGCATGGGTTAGAACAGTTGTTCTCAAAATCCCTTAGGGGACCACGAGGGGATGCTGAAGTTTTGTAAAAACAAGTGGCTTGAGACAGTTAAGTTTTAAAATTTCAAGACTTTCAATTTTTTCACACTATCATCCTTTTTTGTCATTGATCTCAAAACCCCATCCACTCCTACACACGCATTTGCTAATCACATTGTACAACAAATGTGATTGGCCGATGGAAAATATGCAGGTGTAACAGTTGATTGTGCATATGCTGTCGGTATTCTACACTCACGGGATTTACCACTCCACTATTGCAATTCACAAATTTACATTTCTCTCACCATCGTTATCCTCATTGGTGCATGTTTCCGCATGACCGTGCCCTTTGCCAGACACCCATTCTCATCCCACATAATAGCTGGGCTTTATAAGGCATGCTTGTTCTTATGGCAACGTCATCCAACAGAGCTGTCTTCTCAATGGTTATGAGTTCACAGAGGTTTATCTATGGACAAAACAATGCTCACATGCACTTTGGATTTCTTCCACAATTAATAGTGAGAAGTAAGCTTCATTATCAATTAGTGTATCCTGTAGTAAATGACAAATGTGAAGTAAATATACAATGTAGTTATATTAAATTGGGTTACTGAATTTTATCTTTATTTTCTAATGCCTCCAAAAAATAAATGACGAATCTTATTTGAAATTCAGTTTTACTCTGATAAAGTCTGGCAGAGGAGGAAACCACAGTGTGTTTTGTGCTCTGAGGTTTTGGCGTCTGCTTCACTAAAGCCCAGCTCATTAAAGAGACACTTTGAAATGAAGCATCCCAGTTCAATAAATAGAGATGTCAACTTCTTTAGATGCAAAGCCGACAGATTGACCAGTCCAGACTTGTTAATACAGGAATGTTTTCACTGAACATTACAGCTACTTTCAAGGAAAATAGCTGTTGCTAAAAAGCCCCACAAAATTGGCAAAGAGTTGATATTGCCTTGCTGCATAGATATTGTATCGAATGTGTTGCAAAGTTCTGAACTTCAAAAGCCTAAGTATGTCTCTCTCTCTCTCTCTCAAACAATACTGTTAGCAGACGAATAACTGGGCTGTCTGATAACATTCTGTCACAATTGAACTTTGAACTTTTTCATGATCCAGCTTGATGAAATGACAGGTGTTTCCAACTTAATCCAACTTTGCGTCTAAAGTGGACAAATGTTTTGAGGCACATGATATCAACTGAGAGCATGTCATTGGTGTGTGCACCAACGGTGCTCCAGCAATGCTTGGTTGCCATTTCTGGTTTTCAGACTTTGGTGAAAGAAAATCCCACTGCACAATTTATCAGCAAACACTAATGGTGAAAACCATACCTGATGAGTTAAAAAATATTCTGAATTACTTGATTACAGTGGTGAACTTCATCAAAGCGAATGCACTTAACTCCTGTCTATTTGCCGAGTTGTGCAAAGAAAGTGATTCTGAATTTGAGACGCTTCTGTTGCACTCACAAGTGAGATGGCTTTCAAGAGGGAAAACAATAAAGAGAGTCTTCCTTCTACAAAAAGAAGTCCACGATATTTTACAAGATGCTAAGTCTGATTGCACACCAAATTCTCCAATGTTTGTTTTCTGATCTGCTTGGCATTTTTGGTGGTCATATTTGTAGTCACTGAATACCTTCAATTTTTCACTGCAAGGGAAAAGTGTAACCATGCTTCATTCTCATGAAAAGTTAACTGCTTTCAAAATGAAGTTGGATAGAAAGAACTTTACATCATTTCCTCAACTAAACATGTTTATTGATGGAAATGAGCTTCAAGTCAATGATAATATTGTTGAACACATGAGGCAACATGTGTCAATACTTGGCAGAGAAATATTCTCTTTATTTTCCTGATCTTCATGATTTTGACAAACACTTCCGCTTTATCAGGAACCCTTTTGTACTCTGTTAGTGACCTGCCAACAGAAGACAATTTAATTCAAGTGCAGTTCATTGATCTGGTCAATGATCAAGGTGCAAAATGCTTTTTCTTTCATGAAATGTGCTGTTCTAACTTTTGGATTGAAATAGCACAGTCATATCTTGATGTTGCAAAGATGTCTCTTAAAGTACTGATGCCATTTCCAACCACCCATGAGTGTGAGACTGCATTTTTCACTCTTTTTGCCATCAAAAGAAAGTCATGAAATCGATTGGATGTTACATCAGAAATGAGAGTTGCCCTCTCCAAAACAGAGCCAAACATAGAAGAGATGGTTCGCTTTTGTGAATAGATAATTTCTTATGTAATTTTTTTTGTTGTCATGTTATGTATCAGGGATTCAGGAAAAGGGATGGCAAACCTTCAGTGGAGGAGAAGACAGTGTTTCTACTAAAGTTATGGTTTTTCCATGCTTACTAGTGGTCCAATTGGCAGAAACTTCTGTACATTTTGGAATGCTATTAAAATTCTTCTGCTGAAAATAGCTAAATTGGTTGAAATACACCTCGTGGATAATCACTATGAGGCATGACCTGACAATGGGGAGGAATACCATCACAAGCATGGTGAATGGGGAAGGTGATGCCAAAAGTTCAAGAACCATAGTTATGTATGTATATACACCATAGTTTTCAGTGTATGAACCATGGTTTCTTTCTACAAAATGGGCATAAATGGGTCTTATGCAGTTGTTAATACCAGATGCTGAGGATATTTTCAGGCTGTTTTTATTCTTCATTTGTTTTGTAACCAGTTGATCAACTGATTCCCCATATTTTCATGTGTATTTATTGTATCTCAATGAGATATTGCATGGATTAAGTTGTGCGTGTATGGTTAGTGTGGTTGATAGTCTGGAAATTACGGTACACAAATGTATGTCATTTTTTCCATGTTAATTATCCAGCAATTAATAGGGAACTGCAGATCAACAGAAAAACTAAGAGGACCAGCATGTAAAATTTTTTTGAAGAATTTGTGCACCACTGGCTTAATTTGACTGAAACGGATAA
Organism: Octopus sinensis; assembly: GCF_006345805.1. Taxonomy (NCBI): domain Eukaryota; kingdom Metazoa; phylum Mollusca; class Cephalopoda; order Octopoda; family Octopodidae; genus Octopus; species Octopus sinensis. The sequence goes on from NC_043020.1 coordinate 16,941,866, forward strand.
GCTAGAGAGGTGCACCAGGTTCCAATCTGATTTGGCATGGTTTCTACAGCTGGATGCCCTTCCCAATGCCAAACGCCCTTCTGAGTTCAAGTTCCACTGAAGTCAACTTTGGCTTTCATGCTTTTCAGGGTCAATAAAATAAGTACCAGTTAAGCACCGGGGTCAATGTAATTGACTTACTCCTTCCCCTGAACTTGATGTGGTACTCAGATCTCCTTCATCAAACTCACTGCTTGGTATAATTCATAACTGTATGTATTTAAGAACTTTGTCAGCCATGTGGTTCTGTGTTCAATCCATTGTACTTTGGGCAAAATCTCATCTATTATTGCTTCATCTTGTAAGTAGTGGAATTTGGTTGATTGAAATTGCAGGGAAGTCTATCATCATCATCATCATCATCGTTTAGCGTCCGTTTTCCATGCTGGCATGGGTTGGACGGTTCTACTGGGGTCTGTGAAGCCAGAAGGCTTCATCAGGCCCAGTCAAATCTGGCAGTGTTTCTACGGCTGGATGCCCTTCCTAACGCCAACCACTCCGTGAGTGTAGTGGGTGCTTTTTACGTGCCACCCGCACTGGTGCCAGACAGAGCTGGCAAACGGCCACGAACGGATGGTGCTTTTTATGTGCCACCGGCACGAGGGCCAGGCGAGGCTGGCAACGGACACGAAACGGGGCGGTGCTGGCAACGGTCGCGAAACGGAAAGTTCTCTTACATGCCACCGGCACTGGTAACACATCTGCAATTTCCATTGATCGATTTCCATTGATCGATTTCGATTCTGATCGTCACTTGCCTCAACGGGTCTTCACAAGCAGAGTTTTGACATGCCACCGGCACTGGTAGCACATCCGCAATTTCCATTGATCGATTTCGATTCTGATATATTGATCGATTTCGATTCTGATATATTGATCGATTTCGATATATATATATATATATATGTGTATATATATTTTCTATTTTGGATATATTTGGGGTACTTAGGTCTGCTCAGGACTTGGTGTTTGCTTTTTCCGTGGGTATGAGTAAGTACTTCACTTATATCTCGTGTATTTGCCGCTGAAGAGGGGAAAATTCTTATGAATTAACCCCGAAATTGGTCCAATACGGTAATACCGAATTTTTTAGAAATTTCTATCAGTTTGTTTTGAGACGCATAAATTATAATGGTTAATTGACAATTTTTGTCTTTTTTTCAGCATATTTGGCATTAGAATTTTTCTATTGCCCTTATATTGTAAATTATTTATAAATTTAACCTTTAAAGGTATTTTTTGATATGCTGGCCACTGATGAAATTTTTTTCCCGAAAAAAAAAAAAAAAAAAAAAAAAAAATTTTCCTACATTAGTTATATGTGCGTATATATATATTACTCTTTTACTTGCCCCAGTCATTTGACTGCGGCCATGCCGGAGCACCGCCCCCAATCGAGCAACTCGACTCCGGGACTCACTCTTTTGTAAGCCCAGCACTTACTCTATCGGTCGCCTCCGCCGAGCCGCCAAGCAACGGGGACACAAACACACCAGCACCGGCCGTCAAGCAATGCCAGGGGGACAAACACAGACACACACACACACATACATATACACGACAGGCTTCTTTCAGTTTCCGTCTACCAAATCCACCCACAAGGCATTGGTCGGCCCGGGGCTATAGCAGAAGACACTTGCCCAAGGTGCCACGCAGTGGGACTGAACCCGGAACCACGTGGCCGGCAAACAAGCCACCCACCCACCACACAGCCACTCCTGCGCCATATATATATATATATATATATATATATATATATATATATATATATATATATATATAAAATAAGTAAAGGTAAGATCCAAGGATCAATGTGTAAGCTTTGAACAGCCTATAGAAGGTATAAAAACAACTTTCAGGAACAATCATTATTTATTGACATAGAAGGTTGCAAGTTTTTCCAATATTGAGGTTCAATACACTGAATAACTTGTTTTATAGCCTACAGCTAGCAGCAGGTGTTGGTGTGCATGCGAATAGAAATCCAAGTTAACATGGGATCCCTTCATAATGATGTTTACTTCTTTTGATTAAGGTATCTTTGGCCTGACAAGTAGCTAGCGGATTACCCTTTGCTTGGATAATTACTACTTCCGGGGTTCTGCTAGCTATGAAACATATGTAGCCTTGATTTTATCTACATCATTCCCTAACTTTGGATTTATATATATATATATATATATATATATATATATATATATATATATATATATGTATATAAAGGCTAGTGATGGGAGCGATGACCTCCCTTGCAAATGTTATATGGATACAAACTGTGTTCGATAGCCAGCTGGAAAAAATGTTTCCCTGGGGTTATAACAACAGTAATATCATCCTGTATAGGACTGCCAAATTCTGTTGGCATATTTTTGTATTCTTATTCATGTTATCATTATTGTTTTTACGTATTTTTGTATTCTTATTCATGTTATCATTATTGTTTTTACGTATTTTTGTATTCTTATTCGTGTAACATTGTCCGTTTTTCCGTCCTTGTTTTGTATACATTCGAGGCTTTCTTCCAAGGAATCTAATGTGCTTGGCTTAGATTTTCCTTTGGGGCTGGCCAGATCGGAGCAATCTCAAGATTAATCAGCTGAAATTGTGAGGATGATCCGGTTCTTGACTGAAGATTGAAGGCTTTGAATGTCCCGTTCGTGTTTTTTGTATCATCTTCTAAATGTTTTGCGTCCAGTTTGTATTTTTCTACATATATATATATAGACACATAAGTGTGTGACAGTGTGTGTACACTTATACAGCAGGTTTCACAATGTTTTTGTCCACCAAATCTCCTTATAAGGTATTGGTTGGCCCAGAGCTATTGTAGAAGATACTTGCCCAAGGTGTTGCTCAGTGGGATTGAACCTAAAAACACATGGTTGAGAAGTAAACTTTATAACCACACAGTCATGCTTTTGTTCTTTAATATCTCGCACTAAGGCCTTGACATTGGATAAATAATTTTGCAAATGCAATGCAAAGTTGCAGATACCAAAATATTGTTGCTCATGAAAACACAGACTGAACGTTTGTGATTTATTAATGGTTTTTGTAAATGCCAGAATTAGAGGAAATTACTTTGCATAGTGAATGGTAATATTGAGTCAGAAGACTCTAAACAAATTCAAAGAAAATATACACATGTATATAAAAAAAAAAAAAAAAAAAAACTAAACCATAGTGCACCTTTAATGTTCCTCATAATAATTTTTTTATAATCAATGAAATTCCTCTGAATGAAACAAGTCTGTAACTGAAATCACCAGAACTTGTTCCATTCATTAAACCATTTTTTGAAAAAAATTCAAGCTTCTCAGTAATATAATAAAAGCTTCAGTTATGATTCTATGCCGAAGGCAGTTAGAAATGTGTTTCAAGATATTACTCTCCTCTCCAGTATTCCTCTCCTATCGCAGGAGTGGCTGTGTGGTAAGTAGCTCGCTAACCAACCACATGGTTCCGGGCTCAGTCCCACCGCGTGGCACCCTGGGCAAGTGTCCTCCGCTATAGCCCCGGGCCGACCAATGCCCCGTGAGTGGATCTGGCAGATGGAAACTGAAAGAAGCCCGTCGTATATATGTATATATATATATGTGTATGTGTGTGTGTTTGTCCCCCCAGCATCGCCCGACAACCGATGCTGGCGCGTTTACGTCCCCGTCACTTAGCGGTTCGGCAAAAGAGACCGATAGAATAAGTACTGGGCTTACAAAGAACAAGTCCCGGGGCCGATTCGCTCGACCAAAGGCGGTGCTCCAACATGGCCGCAGCCAAATGACTGAAACAAGTAAAAGAGAGTATCACCCTCTCTTTCTCCATTACGCTGCTTGTACTGATTCTATTCAATCTAATTACCAACAACCATCAGGTAGCTCCCCCTCTCTCTCTCCCCACCTCTCACTAAACTAAGTTTAACCCACCCACTTTATATAACGGATAAAGATCCTTACCCAAGTCACATAGACTCAAAAGGGCCAGTTTCATGGTTTCTGTGGTATATATATTCCCCACCTGGACAGGATGCCAGTCCATCGAAGGATTATTCTTTTATTTGTTTCAGTTACTTGACTGTGGCCATGCCGGAGCACCGCCCTCAGTTGAGCAAATCAACCCCAAGACCCATTCCTTGTAAGCCCAGTACTTAAAGACGGGGACGTAAACACACCAGCATCGGCCGCCAAGCGATGCCGGGGGAACAAACACAAACACACAAACATATACATACACACACACGTGTGTGTGTGTGTGTGTGTATATATATATATATATATATATATATGTATATAAAGGCTAGTGATGGGAGCGATGACCTCCCTTGCAAATGTTATATGGATACAAACTGTGTTTCGATAGCCAGCTGGAAAAAATGTTTCCCTGGGGTTATAACAACAGTAATATCATCCTGTATAGGACTGCCAAATTCTGTTGGCATATTTTTGTATTCTTATTCATGTTATCATTATTGTTTTTACGTATTTTTGTATTCTTATTCGTGTAACATTGTCCGTTTTTCCGTCCTTGTTTTGTATACATTCGAGGCTTTCTTCCAAGGAATCTAATGCGCTTGGCTTAGATTTTCCTTTGGGGCTGGCCAGATCGGAGCAATCTCAAGATTAATCAGCTGAAATTGTGAGGATGATCCGGTTCTTGACTGAAGATTGAAGGCTTTGAATGTCCCGTTCGTGTTTTTTGTATCATCTTCTAAATGTTTTGCGTCCCAGTTTGTATTTTTCTACATATATATATATAGACACATAAGTGTGTGACAGTGTGTGTACACTTATACAGCAGGTTTCACAATGTTTTTGTCCACCAAATCTCCTTATAAGGTATTGGTTGGCCCAGAGCTATTGTAGAAGATACTTGCCCAAGGTGTTGCTCAGTGGGATTGAACCTAAAAACACATGGTTGAGAAGTAAACTTTATAACCACACAGTCATGCTTTTGTTCTTTAATATCTCGCACTAAGGCCTTGACATTGGATAAATAATTTTGCAAATGCAATGCAAAGTTGCAGATACCAAAATATTGTTGCTCATGAAAACACAGACTGAACGTTTGTGATTTATTAATGGTTTTTGTAAATGCCAGAATTAGAGGAAATTACTTTGCATAGTGAATGGTAATATTGAGTCAGAAGACTCTAAACAAATTCAAAGAAAATATACACATGTATATAAAAAAAAAAAAAAAAACTAAACCATAGTGCACCTTTAATGTTCCTCATAATAATTTTTTTATAATCAATGAAATTCCTCTGAATGAAACAAGTCTGTAACTGAAATCACCAGAACTTGTTCCATTCATTAAACCATTTTTTGAAAAAAATTCAAGCTTCTCAGTAATATAATAAAAGCTTTAGTTATGATTCTATGCCGAAGGCAGTTAGAAATGTGTTTCAAGATATTACTCTCCTCTCCAGTATTCCTCTCCTATCGCAGGAGTGGCTGTGTGGTAAGTAGCTCGCTAACCAACCACATGGTTCCGGGCTCAGTCCCACCGCGTGGCACCCTGGGCAAGTGTCCTCCGCTATAGCCCCGGGCCGACCAATGCCCCGTGAGTGGATCTGGCAGATGGAAACTGAAAGAAGCCCGTCGTATATATGTATATATATATGTGTATGTGTGTGTGTTTGTCCCCCCAGCATCGCCCGACAACCGATGCTGGCGCGTTTACGTCCCCGTCACTTAGCGGTTCGGCAAAAGAGACCGATAGAATAAGTACTGGGCTTACAAAGAACAAGTCCCGGGGCCGATTCGCTCGACCAAAGGCGGTGCTCCAACATGGCCGCAGCCAAATGACTGAAACAAGTAAAAGAGAGTATCACCCTCTCTTTCTCCATTACGCTGCTTGTACTGATTCTATTCAATCTAATTACCAACAACCATCAGGTAGCTCCCCCTCTCTCTCTCCCCACCTCTCACTAAACTAAGTTTAACCCACCCACTTTATATAACGGATAAAGATCCTTACCCAAGTCACATAGACTCAAAAGGGCCAGTTTCATGGTTTCTGTGGTATATATATTCCCCACCTGGACAGGATGCCAGTCCATCGAAGGATTATTCTTTTATTTGTTTCAGTTACTTGACTGTGGCCATGCCGGAGCACCGCCCTCAGTTGAGCAAATCAACCCCAAGACCCATTCCTTGTAAGCCCAGTACTTAAAGACGGGGACGTAAACACACCAGCATCGGCCGCCAAGCGATGCCGGGGGAACAAACACAAACACACAAACATATACATACACACACACGTGTGTGTGTGTGTGTGTGTGTATATATATATATATATATATATATATATATCATCATCATCATATATATATATATATATATATATATAGAACAGGCTTCTTTCTGCTTCCGTCCACCAAATCCACTCACAAGGCCCTGGTCGGCCTGAGACTATAGCAGAAGACACCTGCCCAAGGTGCCACGCAGTGGGACCGAACCCGGAACCACGTGGTTGGCAAGAAAACTACTTACCACACAGCCACTCCTGTGCCTATTACTCATTTTTGCTAGCTAAGTGGGCTGAAGCAACATAAAACGAAGTGTTTTGTTGAAAAACACAAATGTGTTGCCTGATCCAGGAATCAAAACCACAATCTTATAATCCTGAGTCCAACACCCTAAAATATTCCAGCACTTTCCACTTTCTTTCCAAGCTTAGCTTTGATGATCACTTCTACTTTCACCCACTAACGACCCCTTATTAGTTGACTAACATTTTGAGATTACTCTGCCAACAGAAAGACATAGTCCACACCCTTAACTGTTTGGCGTTTAAACTGGCCGTATGTAGCCCTAATATTCTACCCGTTTTATTTTCAGACTGGCCTCTCAAACCTATCTCACAATGTTATTCTGAAAATAAACAATAACATTACTGGAATCCCCAAGTCACAAGATAAAGCAGGATTAATTCAGAAGAATATGAATAAATAAGCATTACATTTGACAGATTAATTTGAATGTTAACCCTTTTGTTACCAACCCGGCTGAAACCGGCTTTGGCTCTGTAGTACAAATGTTTTGTTTTCATAAGTTTTGAATTAAAATCTTCCACCAAACTTAGTCATAATTTATGATCCTCACACTAGCTTAATGGTAACGAAGTTATGTTACTAAAAATCTTTGTTATATTTAAAGTAATTAAAAGAAACACAGAGCATCTCAAAATAAATACAGTAATGAAAGGGTTAAAGGATTAACAATTCTCCTTTGAAACCGTTTAACTCTTTGCACATCTTGAACACCATCACGCTAGGCAATCTACAAATAGGCATTGGTCTATCCATTACACTGTACCGCCTACCCCCACTCACTACATTAAGAATCCTATTGACCACCCTTATGTCTCAAACAGGTTTTCTAGTTAACTCTCTCTACCCCTCTCTCTCCCCTTCATTTTTTGTTATTCACTCATTCTCATTTAATTGTATATATTTTAATTGTTTGTTTATTCATATGTTTCGTCTCATTTGATACCCTGACCCCAATGTTTGTTTTGTCCTCTCTTTTTCTCAACCTTATGGTGAATAAAGAAATACTCTCTCTCTCTCTCTCTCACTGCCCCCATTTCCAATTCTTGTAAATAGTTAAACTCATAAACTTGTAACCACACTTAGAAGAAACGACCCTTGGTTAAAAATTATATGTCGTAATAAACTGATTTTTTTATAAGATATAACAAAATAAATATTTAACTCTACAATTTGTATTGAGATCTCTATCAGATAATGATTCAACTGGCGTTAACGCATCTCTAAACACGTTAACCACCTATGCATAAAACACATAGAATAAGAAATAGAAAGTCCTTGGAACAGTATTATATATTTTTGAAAGAAATAGAAACGGCTTTCCTGTTAATTTTTCTACTTAAAAAAATTAGATGTTTATAAAATCATTAGGTCATATATACCAATTTCTCATTGAAGACATAAGTCTGCAATGAGAAAATGGTTACACTTATAAATGAATGTTCACCACTTTCAACTGAATTACCAACTTACTGAATGTAAGTGGCTGAGTATTCCATAGACATCGTCATTATCATTTTAATTTCCATTTGTCCATGCTTACATGAGCTGGATGGAGTTTATTGAGGAAGATTTTCTATGGCTATTCCTGTCCCCAACTGACATCTGCTTCCAAGCAAGGTGACATGGTTAGTCATATTTTTCATAGAATATTGGAGTAGATTACACTGCTTGTATGACAGTGATACTCATTTACAACTATCATATGACGGCAAAACAAGGCGACATAAACATACAAACACTCGCACATGCATATGCACATTTTTATATACATAAGAACTCCAAAGGAAATAACATTAAAGTAACAGGTTTTTTTTTTTTCTGAGTGAGTAGAATTAGTTTCAGTTAGGATTGAACCCATCGTGATTTACAACTGCTCTTCACTCTAACCCTACTTCTCTTGCAGGTTATCTATTGTTACCAGTTAACCCAGCTGAGAATGGAAACAGTTTCTTAATGACAGTACCAATGACCAATGGAAATGTCAAACAGCAGGTTAGTGTTCCTCTCTTACCATGATGTCGTCATTGTCATCATCAACATTTTAACATCACATTTTTCATACTTGAAGGGGTCAGAAGAGACTTTGTTGTGGCATAATTTTCTTTGCCTGGATTCCCTCCCTGTTGCCAACCTTCACCTATTTCCAAACAATGTAATAATCATTTGTCCCCTCGCTCCTCCAGTCTGTAGAACAATGAACAGCCTAGGCATGTTTTTTTCTAAGTACTTCAAGTAAACAACACTATTGATGGTGAGGCTTTTGTTTACACTCTGTGCACTCGTGTCAAGAAGCCCAGACATGCTTTTCAATGGACTGCAAGCAAACATCACCATTTGTATGAATGATGAGGCTTTTGTTTACAATCAGTATTCACATGTCAAATTGAGGGGGAATGCGACAATGAAGAAATTATTATTGCTATTTAAGGTGACAAGCTGGCAGAAGTGTTAGCACGCTGGACAAAATGCTTGGTATTTTGCCTGTTGTTACGTTCTGAGTTCAAATTCCACAAAGGTCGACTTTGCCTTTCATCCTTTCAGGGTCGATTACATAAGTACCAGTTATGCACTGGGGTTGATGTAATCAACTTAATCTCTTCCTCCAAATTTGAGGCCTTGTGCTTCCAGTAGAAAGGATTGTTATTATTTAGCATGCTGGACGAAATGCTTAGCAGTATTTCACCTATCGTTACATTCTGAGTTCAAATTCTACTGATGTTGACTTTGCCTTTCCATACTTTTGTGGTTGATAAAAAGAAGTACTGGCTGAGTACTGGGATCGATGTAATTGACTATCCCCCTCCCCAAATTTTAAGCCTTGTGTCAATAGTAGAAAGGATTATTATTATTATTGTTGTTGTTGTTGTTATTATTTTTATTATTATTTCAGCCCAGTAAAGTTGAATGGTCAAGTGTTGTGAAAGAAGAAAGTGATGATGATACTGGCAGTAAATCTGACTCTCCATCAGAGGTAAGTTGTCATAGCAATCCACCACCCATCTTTTATTTCTGATGAACTTTTGACCATTAATGATTTCCACATACTTCCTCTCTAAACAAAAACCCAGCAGAGCAGGATGGTCCTACAGCACCCTCCACTATAAGAAATTACTATATCTATTCATCTTGTCATTTTTTGAATGCTGTTCCAGTATACTGATGCTTGAATGGATAGAAGACATGGCCTCATTTTCCTTCTACTTGTGATGTTCTTTGACTTTTAAGACTTGTGAGGTATGAAACTGGGACCTGGTTACCCTTGTAGAAAGGTAGTAACTCTGAATAAAAACCTACACAAGGTAGAGTTGTTAGTCTTTCTGTGATAGGGCAACCACTCTACTGCCTATGATCTGATACGATGTACCTAGTACACTCTGTCATATGGTTGTAACTGGTTATGGCACTATTCGTATTTTAAGTTGGATATATATCCATGGTCTTTCTTTATTGGAAGTGAACCTAACTGAAGAAGCTATACAGTTTCTGTGCATTATATATATCCTGCAAACATTGAATTGTATTCTTAGATAAGATTCTTCATTTTATTTTGCTTCTTTTCTAGCTAGAGAAACTTAACCTTTTAGAATTTAAACTAGCCATATTTGGTTCAAATATTCTACTTGTTTTATGTCCAAAGTGGCCAGGTCTGGCCTCTCACCTCTACCCTACAGTGTAATTCTAAAAATAAACAGTCGCATCATTGAAATCTTAAAGGTGGCAGCTGGAGAGCTGCACCAGGTCCCAGTTTGATTTGGCTTAGTTTCTGCAGCTGGATGCCCTTCCTAATGCTGCCAACCACTTTACAGTGTGTGCTGTGTGCTTTTAACGTGGCAGGGGCACAAGTGCTTTTCCGTTGCACCGACACAAGTGTTTTTTTACATGGCACCAGCATAGGCCAATCCTCTTCATCAAGGGTAGCAGCCTTAGCACTTCTGCTGTAGAGGATGGGTCTTGAGTAATATGAATACTAGAGGATTAGTCTATGCTTGACTGTCCTGGAAAAGACAGTAGTCTCTCATTCACTTCATCCTTGCACATGTTCAGTCCACTCTTTATACGAATGTCTCAGCATGTTCTCTCTATAAATCATGGTCTGATGTTTTCTTCATCCATATTTGGGTGCCAAAGAATTTAATAAAGTCTTCATTCCAACTTTTGCATGGTCTTCCCCTCCTTTTTTTTGGATGTAGTGTCCACTCTGTCAATTTGCTATTCCATCTATTGTCCTTTCCTCAGGACACGTGTTTCACGAAAGACCATTTCAGAGTTTTTATTTTCCTGATAGTATCTGTTAAAACTGTTTCCACTCTTATCCTATTACTTCTCCACTTATCCGTTTTGTTTAATCTTCAGCATAATCCTTTCCATGGCCATTTGTGTTGATCTTCATTTATTTGCAATGCTCTTGTCCTTATTTCTGATGCATGGAAGGCAGCACACAATGGTTGAAGACCTTTTCTTGCAGACACATTGAAATTACTGCTTATGATGTGATTCACTTAAGCTACATAAATTATAGATCCATTAAAGTTTGAAAGAATTGATCAAACTTGTTTCATTTTTAATAAGTGGCCAAGATTATTTCAAAGGGAAACCAAAAATGGATTTAGCTACACTTTTACTTACTAAAGTTATTTATTATTTTTATATGGGCACAGGTATAGCTGTGTGGTAAGAAGTTTACTTCCCAACCACATAGTTCTGGGTTCAGTCCCTCTGCTTGACACTTGGGCAAGTGTCTTCTACTATAGCCTCGAGCTGACCAAAGCCTTCTGAGCGGATTTGGTTGGCAGAAACTGAAAGAAGCTCATTGTGTGTTTGTGTTTGAACAGTCACTGCTTGACAGCTAATGCTGGTTTGTTTACATTTCTGTAACTTGACAGTTTGACAAAAGAAACAAAAAAAAAAGTACATCATCATCATCGTATTTAGCATCTGTTTTCCATGCTAGCATGGGTTAGACAATTTGACTGGAAATGACAAGCCAGAGAGCTGCTTCAGGCCCCAGGCTTTAGTCTGTTTTGGCTTGGTTTCTATGGCTGAATGCCCTTCGTAATGCCAACTACTCTATAGATATACTGTGTGTCTTTTACGTGTCACTGGCACAGGTGCCTCACACATGTCACCAGCAGAGGTGCTTCACATGTGACACCAGCACTGCCGATGACTATGATTTCGCTTGGCTTGACACGTCTTCTCAAGCACAAAGGTCAATTTGTTTGTCTAAAACCTTTCAAGGCAGTGATACAGCATAGCTGTAGTCCATGTAAAATTTAAAAAAAAAACATGGTAAAAGGTGTGTGTGTGTGCTGGTAGAGCAATGCCCAGAGCCTTTTCATGCCACAATTCTTTTGTATTTTTCTATCAGAACACTCCTGTAAAGAAGCTATGGTCATGCCAACAAGCCGGATGTGAACAGGTTTTCAAGAAGTTATCAAAATTAAAGATACATTTGATGAGACATACTGGCGAACGACCATTCCGGGTAACGATCTTTTAGTCTTTTGCTAATTTGATTATTTGTTTGTTTTTGTTTTTTTTAAACTTCCATTGAACAAACTTTCAGTTTTATAATTTCTGTATTAGCCATAGGCGTGGCCAAATGGTTAAAAAGTTTACTTCCCATCTATCTGGTTTCACATTCAATCCCACTTCACAGCACCTTTTCTTTTCTTTTTTCTTTTACTTGTTTCAGTCATTTGACTGTGGCCATGCTGGAGCACCGCCTTTATAGTCGAGTAAATCGACCCCAGAGCTTATTCTTTGTAAGCCCAGTACTTATTCTATCGGTCTCTTTTGCCGAACCGCTAAGTTACAGGGACGTAAACACACCAGCATCGGTTGTCAAGCAATGCTGGGAGGACAAACACATACATATATATACATATACGACGGGCTTCTTCCAGTTTTCATCTACCAAATCCACTCACAAGGCTTTGGTCGGCCCAAGGCTATAGTAGAAGACACTTGCCCAAGGTGTCACGCAGTGGGACTGAACCCAGGACCATGTGGTCAGTAAGCAAGCTACTTACCACACAGCCACTCCTGCGCCTTGGGCAAGAATTTTCTACTGTAAGCCCTGGCTAGCTGACTAAAGCCTTGTGGCTGGGTATTTGGTTGATGAAAACTGAAAGAAACTGTTCATGCATTTGTACACACATTCACATGTACACAGACACTTCAAAAATAAATAGGCATCGTTGTTGAAAGATTTATTTCTAGAAACAAAATAATGTCATTCGGTGCATTTAGGTATTTAATTAACTATTTAGTGTACATTCCTTATGCATGATACATTAACAAGTTTGAAGCACCAAGTGTCTGCAAAGACAAAGTGGTGCATTGAGGGCTGTCTATTTACTTTTGAGATGTGTGTAAGAAGGAAGATGTAAAAGATAGAAGGGTGAAAACAATGGAAAACGAAAGGCTACGGAAGAAGCAAAAAGGGGTAGAATATACGCAAGGTGGCGAGCTGGCAGAAATGTTAGCACACCAGCGAAATGCTAAGCGGTATTTCATCTGCCGTTACGTTCTGAGTTCAAATTCTGCCAAGGTGACTTTGCCTTTCATCCTTTCGGGGTCGATAAATTAAGTACCAGTTATGCACTGGGGTTAATGTAATTGACTTAATCCCTTTGTCCTTGTTTGTCCCCTCTATGTTTAGCTCCTTGTGGGTAATAAAGTAATAAGAATATACGTATGTGTGTGTGTATATTTCACCCCCCCCCCCCCCCCAACAAATCTCTTCTTGGTCTCTTTAGCCTAATTTATACCCCCTTCACATTTATACAAACACTGAATGCTTTGAAAGGTAAGGTCATTCTTCCCTATATTGATTGATAACATATTTGTATATCATATACTTAATGAAAACCCTACTAGAATGGGAGAAAGCGCTAATGATTTAAGTGATATGATATATATGTAAAAAAATGTAATATATAAATAAATATCTGTAAATATAAACCATCCGATCTTCTGATTACCTCATTTCTTCTAATATATGTATATATATACACACACACACACACAAATGTGTGTATGTGTGTGTGTTGGAATCTCCTGTCAAAGACTATATGAGTGGTCATTTTTAGCTGAACAATTGGCTCACATGGTTTGTTTATAGTGATCAAATGTACGTGCTGTACATTAGTTCACTCCTTCCATCAAATCAATGTAGCCTGAACAGGTGCATGGTGTATCACATATCAGGTGTCAAAGTGATTGCAGAGCAATGTCAGATGAAGTGTTTTGCTCAATGCAATACACCACCTGGACCAGGAATCAAAACCATGGTCTTGTGATCATGAGTGCAACACCCTAACAACTAAACCATGTGCCCTCACATATACACGCACACACACACACACACACACACATATTTGTATGTGTATGCATGAGTGTCTACATTTGTGCCTCTCCAAAAATCATTGGGCAACAAGTAGTGACGTTGTTGTCAGCTCTCATATCAACAGCAAATCCTGCTGGTTTTGCCCCGTAGATGTGCAGAATAAGAAATTCTTTACTTGAGAAACATATAAGGGTTAGGAGCAGGTAAGATATTCAGCTGTAAAACAATGCCTTAATAATATATTCATCTGATCCATACTAACATAGAAAAACGGTCTTGTAGACAAACAAATGAATGTGTTTGCAAAATGGCTATTTAATTGATTGTCAGTTACTGCTGACTGTGTTTTGTTCATAGGCAAGGTACTGGTTTCTGATTGACTCAGTGCTAGGGATGCTCTATACTACGGCTTGCCAACCTGAGGCCTGTGGGCTGCATGCAGCCTGCAGACTTTTATCGTGTGGCCTGCTGGATACTTTCTTGAAATGGGTTTATTTAAACAAACATTTTAAAAGATTTTATCAAAAATTAAAGATTGTAATGAAAAGTAAAAGAGAAAGATACTACTGTTTTTGCAACAATATTATTTCATGTTGAATCAACGATCATTCATTCATTATTGTAATAATAGCATGAGAAAGCAAAGTGCTTTCAATTCTGTCAGTATACAAGTGGCCCTCAAAAAACTTTCTGTGATTAATGTGGCCCACAATGTAATTCGAGTTGGCCAGACCTGCTCTATACTCTCATTGACTTGCTAGAAATAGCAGCCAAATCTTTCTCAAATCAAACTCTGCTATCTTAAGAGAGAGAGAGAATACATATTAGATAATGTAGTCTTAGCTGTCTTTAAAAGAAGACTATATGATCTCTGTCTTTAAAACTGCTTCTGTCGCTAACATATATTCTTATATGTGTGTATATGTCTTTCTATTTAAGTGTAACCAGCCTGGCTGTGACTGGGCTTTCACTACAGCATACAAACTGAAGAGACATGTTGAGTCACATCAGGGAAGAAAAGACTACATTGTAAGTAAGAAATCATTTTCTTTCTCACTTCCAATTATCGTTTGGGACAGTATTACTTCTAAAATCTTTAACAGAACTATTTTTAACAGATTAACAAGGTGCAGGTGTGGCTGTGTGGTAAGAAGCTTGCTTCCCAACCACATGGTTCTTGGTTCAGTCCCACTGCATTGGCACCTTGGGCTGGAGTCTTCTACTATAGACTCGGGTCAACCAAATCTTTGTGTATAGAAACTGAAAGCCCATCATCATCATCATCATCATTTAGCGTCCGCTTTCCATGCTGGCATGGGTTGGCCGGTTCAACTGGGGTCTGAGAAGCCAGAAGGCTGCACCAGGCCCAGTCTGATCTGGCAATGTTTCTACGGCTGGATGCCCTTCCTAACGCCAACCACTCCATGAGTGTAGTGGGTGCTTTTTATGTGCCACCGGCACAGGTGCCGGACGAGGCTGAAAACGGCCACGATCGGATGGTGCTTTTTACGTGCCACTGGCACAGGTGCCAGACAAGGCTGGCAACGGCCACGATCGGATGGTGCTTTTTACGTTCCACCGGCATCGTGTGTGTTAATAGATAAGCATTATATTTGCCAGAGTAATCTGAATGCTGAAGTGTTAAACAAAATTAAATGTTTGTTGGTTTATGTTCTTGCTCCACTCATCGTTACCACTTTTTTCTTTTTCTTTTTTAAGTGTGACATTGATGGTTGTGGTAGAAAGTTTACAACAATCTACAACTTAAATTCTCACAAGAAACTCCATGAACGTCCATGTAATGAAGTTTGCCCCAAACCCAACTGTAACCAGAGGTATCCAACAAAACGGCAACTTGATTTGCATTTAAAGAATCATGCTGATGTGGAGAAAACTTATAAGTAAGTCCACTATCTCTTTCCCTCCCCCTACCCCATTCAGGGTCCAGTTAGCTTTAAGCACCTTGTTTCCTTACTCAGCCATGTTTTTTTACCTGTAGATCTTGATTACCAATTGTTTAAGATGGGTATCGGCCAAACCAACCTCACTGATCCAAAGGAGTATTTCTCTTTCTCCTCTACTTACAAAAGATAAAAATCAAAGCAAAGTGCTAGGTACAGGATATAAACTGGTTACAAATACAATTCTGGTATTGATTTGGTTAGCTTATTGATTAGTGGGGTGTTTTTATATGTCTCAGTTTTTCTGAAGCCTCTGTTAATAAGAGTTAACTAACTATTTATGGCAGAATTCTGGTTTAAGCATCCCTTACAACTCCTCATAACTTTTCTATATATTTTTGGACTTTTCAGAAAATTTTTGTGAATCTATAATAAATCTCTGAACGAACACCTTTTCATCGAAAACCAGTGATTGTTGTACACTGATGACAGGTCAAAACCTAGAAACTGCAGTCCGTGCGTATCACTTAGGTTGACGAGGAAAGGGTGACCTCCCTTACAAATACCATAAGGGCACAGAAAGTGTGCCTAAAGCCAGCTGGGGACGATGTTCTCTTGGGGCTACAAGCTACAGTAACACCCACCCTTAGTGATTAGCCATATTGAGATGGCAAGTATACCTCACTTTGTGAATCTGTTTTCTACATACAGAAATTCATACAATTAGGCAAAAAAAACTTTTTTGTGTGTGATTTATGGGTGATTTAGCTGTTATTTTTTACCGTATCCCATGAACACAGTGATGATGCACCCAAGAGTGGTCCATAGTTGGAATTTGGGCAAAAAATTTGGACTGTATTTCAAACTCTGATTAAAAAAAAAATCAGAAAAACATGTGAAGGTGCATAGCATAGTGGTTAGAGTGTTGGGCTTGCAATCATAAAGTGTCTGGATCATGCATCCCTATCCTTAAACTGGGCACATCATTTCTTGTTGCTCTAGTCAGCTCAGCTGAAGATGAGTACCAGCTGACTGTTGGTGCAACAGTGCTGCCCTCTCTCCAGTTGCCATGTCCTCAATGTGCTGCAGGGTCAATAATTAGGCAAGTCTTTGTCTCCTCACAACTACATAGGTGCCAAAAACAATTAGTGAAAGTGGGCTGCAGTCTAATGCATAAAATTTGCTTTAATTATCTTTTTAATTATCATACTAGTTTGACATCAGTGTTTTATTTCAGTGGTTTTCAACCATTTTTTGCCTAATGGTCCCCTTTGATTCCTATTTTACTCTACTGGGCTTCCATAGCTTTTCAATGTATATATTAAAAAAATCCTACAGTATTTTTATAATTAAATATTATTAGGAATTGTTGTTAAAATATCTTGTGTATTGTAGAATATAAGCAATTTATTGTACCTAAATTTTTACAACAAAATCTTATATGGACCACCAAGAACCATATAGGTCCCAGTTGAGAACCACTGATTTAAATGTTTCAGATCACTGTTAATCTTTATCAAGTATTTCTGTTGACATTCTCAAGAGTAAGGGTCATCTTCCAGGATGCTAAATATCTTTTATGACCTCACACATAGCTTAAAAATGACTAAATCTAATCTGGCTCACACCATAACAGACCAAAGTAGGTTCTTAACTCTTACCTCAATTTTCTAGTTTTTGCACTGATTCCTTCAGCATCAAAATATTTAAATTTATTTGTACTTAAAACTTGCATTGATAAAAACTAAATTAATTTTTCCTTTAATTCTCCCTTTAATGCTAATTGCCAAAGAAATAAAATTTTTTGATCAACTTTCTTCTATTCAGATGTCCTGTTGATGGCTGTAACAAAGTTTTCCTTTCTCCTAACTGCATGGGCTCTCATGCCCGTGTTCATCAACAGGACCGAGATGACCTGGTCTGCAAGTATGATGGCTGTGGTAAAGTTTTCAATAAAGTCTGTCGTCTTAAACAACACATGCGCTGTCACACTGGCGAGAAACCATATCAGTGTCGTGTTGATGTAAGTATTTTTAACCAGTACAATTTGTGTCAGTTATAAAGTATCAAGCTACCAACCAATAGTCAAATCCTTAAAATCTTTAAAAATGTTTTAGCCCGAAGGCTGCGGCCATGCTGGGGCACCACCGCTTTTTACTTTAATTAGATTGGTGTTCAGTTGTATCGAACAGGCTGCTAACCGACAACTATTCACAGGCGTGATCCCACTACTGCTCGACACCGGGCCTTTTGCCTGCTGCGTTTCCGCCCTGGGCCAAAGCCACCCTTAGACAACCTGGTCCTCATGAGCTCCCTCTCCAGCACCATATTGATGCCAAGCCTAGCGCGGACACCCGATCGCCATAGAAGACCGACTACCAGGACTCCCATCCTCAAACCGGCCAACCAACCAAGCCTCCGAGTAGCTAGATTACAGGAGCACGCCACAACTCCCAAATGTCCAAACAGCTACTGTATTTAGGGCTGGTTTACTATCCACAGAGACCCTGAGCACTTAAAAGATTATGGTGACCCTATACATATGTAATTCAAAATATGAACAATAATAAACCATAAAATAAAACAAAACTAACAGTAAGATGGAAAATAATGTTTATTTTTATATATACTTCCACTTTATTTATATTTGAAAAGTGTTCTGCTGCTTTTTTAATTACAAAGTCTTTGATCAGCTCCTCACTATGACAACATATACACTTTGAAATTATGTTTCTGTTCAAGTAAACCACTGCAAATATTAGTTTAGCAAATTTAAAGTGATTTCTTTTGTGCTGTAAACCATTTACCATTTCTGTGGTGCCCCACTTCCCTTGATGCCTTATTAATTACATTATAACACATTAATCATATAAATAAGATAAGCTCCATCTAATAGACATCATCACCATCATTGTTTTTACATTTACATTATATATACATACATCATCATCATCGTTTAAACGTGCTAGCATGGGTTGGACGATTTGACTGAGGTCTGGCGAACCAGATGGCTGCACCAGACTCCAATCTGATCTGGCAGAGTTTCTACAGCTGGATGCCCTTCCTAACGCCAACCACTCCGAGAGTGTAGTGGGTGCTTTTACGTGCCACCGGCATGAGAGCCAGTCAGGTGGTACTGGCAGCAGCCATGCTAAAATGGTGCTTTTTATGTGCCACCTGCACAGGAGCCAGTCCAGCGGCTCTGGCAACAACCTCACTCGAATGTTTTTTTCACGTGCCACCAGCACAAGTGCTATTAAGGCAACACAGGTAACGATCTCGCTCAAATGGTGTTTTTAACGTGCCATCGACACAGAGGCCAGCTTGTTGCTCTGGCAACGATCTCACTCGTGTGGTACTCTTAGCACTCCACTAGCACGGATGCCAGTCATTGAGTTTGATTTCGATTTCCTCCTAATATTAAGAACTACATAAAAATAAACAGAAGCAAAAAAAAACATATATATATATATATATTTGTCGATGAAAAGTGACAACTGTGATTGTCACACGCCGATGACGGGTCAATACCCAGAAACTATATATATATATATATATCAGATGTATGTAAAAGACCCTACACATTAGATATTTCCTGTTTAACTTAATCCTTCATCTTTGTTTCCTTTTATCTTTTTCCAGGGTTGTTCTTGGGCCTTTGCAACGGCCAGTAAATTAAAACGCCACATGAGCAAACATACTGGTGTTCGAAAATGGCTGTGCAATGCATGTGGCAAAGCATTCTTGCGAGCTGAACATCTGAAAGGTCATTTAGTAACTCACAGTGGAACAAAACCATTCCAGTGTCCAGTAGATGGTAAGTAACTTGCTGGATCACGTCAACATCCATTGCAATCACAATTATATTTTATTTTCTTAATGTTTAGTCACAGGTGTGGCTGTGTGGTTAAGAAGTCTCTTTTCATAACAAAATGATTTCAGATACCATCCCACTGCTTGGCATTTTTAGCAGGTGTCTCCTTAGACTTTAACTATTCAATTCTAGAATTTTTTGTCCAGTTTCTTCCACAGTGTTTATACACACATGTACACACACATACACACATGCACTATCAACAGGCATATTCCTGAGAGATTGTTTTATCCGTAATGCTGCTTGTACTCATGGGACATTCCGAGAATTCTCCATCTGAGGTTCTTTAGATGAATAGATGCACACTTGGGCATGAAGCAGTTCAACCAACACACCAACTTGATCACATATTTACAAACACTGCGAACCCTCTTAATTCAAAGAGTTTTGATGCTTTGTAAGCAACCAGCTTGAACTCTCTTAAGAAGAACTGAAGCAACACCAAAAAAAAAATCATTCATTGATACATACATACATGCCAAAATATTCTACCTGTCTTATGTTCAAATTGACCAGATCAGCCTCTCACACCAACCCTACAGTGCCATTGAATGCAAAAGGATTAATTATGAATTGTCATAATTGCAAATATGCAAATTAGGTATCCATTTTGGTGCTAGCCTACTTATTTTATTAAATTTGTCATAAAGACAGTACAAAGATTAGGTAGCTTTGCGGGCTGGACAAGACTTTAATGAAATGAATGATAATGATACAAGAATGATAAGGATGGGAGAAGACAGAAAGCGCCCGCCGACCCTCGTTGGTGCTAGCCTCCTGGATGACTACTTTATATAGCAACTGATTTCTGCAAGTGTGTAATATCATTCATTAAAATCATTCAAAAACTTTACTACTACCGGTTTTTTTTCTCTCTCTCTCTCTTCCCATCTTGTTTTTAGGTTGCAAGACTCGTTTCACTGCTAAAAGTAGTTTGTATATACACTTGAAGAAACATGACCATTCTGGAAAGAAGATTACTTACCATTGTCCTATGGAAGGCTGTGAGAAGAAATATTCTACCAAAGTCAGTCTGCGCAATCACATTATGAAACATTACAACAACAGCACCATTTCTGGTATATTTTCCTAACTTTCATTTACCATTTTTTAAAGAAATCTATTGTTGTCTTCTTTAAGGCTATACTGAGTATGTAGCAAACACTAGATAAAGTGGCAATCAGGTGGGTCATTGGATATCAACCCCATGGTGTGAGGCTTCATGTTTTTGTTTTTTTGGGGGTGGTGGTATTACATTTAATTTGTTTGCCATGCCAGTATGAAGAAGGATATATTCTTCATAATTTGGGTTCCTTCAAAATAGGAGTTTGTCACATTTTTTCACTCTTCTCTCAAAGGGACAGTACTTCGATTTTATGAAATAAGGTGTAATGTCTTTATATTTTGTGTTGTTGGGGAAAACTGATCAAATATTCACAATCAGAGGAGATTACTTAACACTCTATTATAACTTTTAGTAACTTTGTTAACCACAGTATAGCATGGTGGCAGTTAAGAACTTTGATACTGTATATATATTTATTTATTTGTTTGTGTGTGTATAGGAATATGTGGAATAAGGATCTTGACTATAATCAGAGATTGCAGTGGTTTCAATGCTGTTTAGAGTATTTATGTTATTATTTATAATTAGTCAAAGTGAAAGTACATGACTTAATAGTTAGGATATTTGGCTCATGGTCATATGGTAATGAGTTTTGATTCTTGGTGTCATGTTGTGTCCTCGTGCATGACACTTTATTTAATGTTGTTCCAGTCCACTCAACTGGCAAAAATGAGTAGTACCTGTACTTAAAAGGGAGCCAGCCTTGTCATATTCTGTGTCCTGTTGAATCTCCCTGAGAACTACATTAAGGGTATGCATGTCTGTGGAGTTAAGTTAAGTTAATTTTTTGGCTCAAAAAGCATAAAGCAAGGCCATGTAGGGGAGACATGGAGTTATGTACAGGGAGGGTGTTCATGCAAAGAGTTCAGGCCATTTCTGGTCAAGTGAGACTTTGAACCGAGCGGTCGTCAGCATCTTCACTATCTCGTCCGGCAGATTATTCCACAGATCCGCAACCCGGATGGAGAAAGCCCCTCTCCTTTGATTGAGATGAAATCGTCGCAGATAGAGCTTTTCAGAGTGACCCCGCAGCCGACGCTCTGGAGCAGGAGTGAAGAACAGCTCTTTCGAGTGGTTACACTTTCCGCTTATGATGTTTTGAGCGAGAATGAGATCACCACGGCGTCGGCGTTTTTCTAGAGAATAAAGGTTGAGCGTCTTCAGCCTTTCTTCATAAGACAAATGCGCAACCACTTGTACATAAATTTCATGAGCAGGCTGTACTCTTGATCAGATCAACTGGAACCCTCGACATTGTAACTGACAGAGTGACAGTTAATTAGTCTAAGGCAGTGAGCTGGTAGAATCACTAAAGCACAAGAAGAAACATTTTGTTGTATCTCTTATAGCTCCCTACATTTGGTTTTCAAATCCAGCTGAGGTCTTCTGTGCCTTTCTTACTTTCAAGGTTGATAAAGTACCATACAAGTTCTTTGGTTGATGATATCAATCAGCACCCGCCTTTCAGAATTGTTAGCCTTGTGTCTAACCCAGAAACATTTAATTAATCTTAGAAATGTCAACTTGAAAAGTAATTGCATTGTTAATTATAGATATTAAAGATATTAACAGAAATCACTTTTCAAGTTAATTACTGGTAGATTTTTTTATAGAACATAGCTGTTAGTGACTTATTTACTATAAATTCTGGTGGCTTATAATAGAGCACAGTTCTTAGTGACCACTGCACAATAAACTCTGGGGGATCACTCTGAATCTGAAGTTTGAACTTATGAGCATTCAATTACACTGTTTTATTCATTATCACCATCATTTAACTTCCTTTTTATATGTTGGCATGGGTTGGACAGTTTGACCAGAGCTGGTAAGGTCAGGGGCCATACCAATCTCCACTGTCTGTTCTGGCATGGTTTCTACAGCTTTATGCCCTTCCTAATGCCAACTACTCGACAGAATGTACTGGGGGCTTTTTATTTTGACACCAGCACCAGTACTTTTAATGTGGCACCAGCACATTTTTCACCCTCACTATTCTTTGAATACTGTGAGCAATGGATTGGCAAAATCATTAGTGTGTTGGAAAAAAGGTCTTGTGGTATCATTTTTTCTATCTCTTTACATTCTGAGTTAAAATTTTGCTGTGGTCAACATTGCCTTTCCTCTTTTCAGGGTTGATAAAATAAAAGTGCTAGTCAAATACTGAGGCTGATCATGTCCATATGACCTCTTAAGAATTACTGGCCTTGTACAAAAATTAGAATTATAAAAGGCAGCAAGCTAACAGAATTGTTAGTGTGCAAAATGCTTTAGTGGCAATTCTTCTGGTTTCACATTCTGAGTTCAAATTCCACAGGGGTTGGCTTTGCCTTTCATCCTTTCAAGGTTCTTAAAATAAAGTACCCACTAGTACCCCATTCCCTGAAAATTTCAGGCCTTGTGCCTATAGTAGAAAGAGTTATATAAAATACTTACCTCTTGCTATATTTCTTGCTCTACCCAGCTTCTGACAGTCCTCACTTTGATTTAGTGCCCCTCCTTGGCTCAGATGATATTTCCGATGCTGGTCTTGAGTCTCTTGGGCAGCATTCTCAGTCCGAGAATCAAACAACACCTGTATCAGGTAAGTTCTTCACTCTTATTTGTCTTATGTCACGTATGTGTCAGATAAAACTCTGTTAGATATATGCATGCTCACATGCACACACACACACAGACATGTGCTCTCTTTACTCTTTTACTTGTTTCAGTCATTTGACTGCGGCCATGCTGGAGCACCGCCTTTAATCGAGCAAATCGACCGGGGGACTTATTTTTTTAAATCCCAGTACTTATTCTATCGGTCTCGTTTGCCGAACCGCTAAGTGACGGGGACGTAAACACACCAGCATCGGTTGTCAAGCAATGCTAGAGGGACAAACACAGACACGCAAACACACACATACATATATATATACGACAGGCTTCTTTCAGTTTCCGTCTACCAAATCCACTCACAAGGCTTTGGTCGGCCCGATGCTATAGCAGAAGACACTTGCCCAAGATGCCACACAGTGGAACTGAACCCGGAACCATGTGGTTGGTTAGCAAGCTACTTACCACACAGCCACTCCTGTGCGTGTGTATTTATATATTAATTGATAGTAGGAAATGGATTTTGTATTGGACTTTTATTAGGTACAACATATGTTTCGAGCCATCAGTCTGTGTCTCTTCAAGTACATTGATAAAGAAGTCTCACTGGATATTTTTTGTGCCAGCTGGCTTGTTGTTATATACTCATCCAGTTTGAGAATATATAAAAGTAAAAAATAATGTAGAAAGGGAAAAAATTCAAATATGAACATGGAAAACATTCGTTTCAGTTTAGGTGAAATGACGTAATCAGCTTTCGCTGTCGTAACTTCTTAGAAGAAAAAGAAGAAGGTGAAAGAAAGATTAATACTTGTCTAAGATGTCTTAGCTTGTGTGTTGTGTGGTGTTGTGCTCTAAGAAGTTGAGTAAACCACATACAGGTTCCTTCATTGTTGGTTATCTTTGTCATCATAAAGCTTATATTCCTGTCTGACTGTATAATTATGTGTATATTTCAGGAGTAAACCTCACCAATTCTTTATCTAATTCCATCCTTGGTTCTACTGATCCAGTATTAGTTGGTCCTTCAGATTATATGTCAACAGGTAAGTGTCTTTACCTTCAATTTGTCCTTTGATTATTATGAACATTTTGATCTCCATGTGTCTAACACACGTGGACATGCCTACAAAGTCAGAAAACAACACAGCTCCCATGACTTTCGGAAACATTTCTTCACGCTCAGAGTTGCTGAAGCATGGAATAAACTGCCTGCGTCAGTTGTTGACTGCCATAACACTGCATCCTTTAAGGCCCTCATGCTTTCCGAAATCCGTCGAAACTACACCTGATTATATATGCACTTTAGATGAGTTGTAGTGCACCTGAGCACTGTACACAATGTTTATTATTATTATTATTATTATTATTATTATTATTATTATTATTATTATTAAACTGACAAATTTGTTGAAATGGTAAATTCTCAGACTATGACTGTGTGCTTAGGTGGTTTGCTTTGCAGCTATGTATTTTCAGGTTCAGTCAAGTGTCTCTATTATAGGCCCCAGCCAACCAAATCTTGTGAGCGTGTTTGGTAGACAAACTGAAAAGTGTGTGTATGTGTGTGCACATGAGTATGTATATTTGTGTCTCTTTGTCTTGACATTGCGGGCTAATTGTAATCAAACTTCCACCATCAC
The DNA here is from genome assembly GCF_006345805.1 of Octopus sinensis. Classification (NCBI taxonomy): domain Eukaryota; kingdom Metazoa; phylum Mollusca; class Cephalopoda; order Octopoda; family Octopodidae; genus Octopus; species Octopus sinensis. Next base: position 16,966,945 of record NC_043020.1, read on the forward strand.
ATAAGCTGTATCATTCGTTCCCAACCATTTTTTGCTTGTGGACTCCTTTGATTCCTATTTTACTCTAACCCCCCTCCCCTATCCGTGTTGAATAAAATTCTGTCATATTTTTATATTTAATCCTTTGGTATTTATTCCAGCCCAAATATTCTATCAGTTTTATGTTCAAACTGGCTAGGTCTGGCCTCTCACACCTGTCCTACAATGTCGTTCTTAAAATAAACGCATCATCAAAATCTCTACAAGATACTTGATTAATTCAAAACAGGTTCTGGGTTCAGTCCCACTACGTGGCACTTTCAGCGAGTGTCTTCAACTATAGCCTCAGGTCAACCAAAGCTTTGTGAGTGGATGTTGTAGATAGAAACTGAAAGAAGCTTGTCATATATATCTGTGTGTGTATCTTTGTGTCTGTGTTTGTCACCCCATCACAGCTTGATAACCGGTGTTGGCATGTTTACGTCCCTGTAACTTGGCAGTTCAGCAAAAGAGACCAATAGAATAAGTATTAAGCTTTAAAAAAAAAATGTTTTGGGGTCAATTTGTTTGACTAAAACTCTTCAAAGCAGAGCTCCAGCATGGTCGCAGTCAAATGACTGAAACAAGATTAAAGAAAAGAATAAACTAAGCATTACATTTGGCAGAGTAATCTGAATGCTCAAAGGGTTTTAAATACTTTTAGTAATTGCGTAACAAAAATTGATAAAATACTTTGTGTATTGTACAAGTACAAACAATTTAATGCTCATAAATTTTAACAATAAAATCTTATGTGGACCCTGGTTGAGGGGAATATTACTTTGCTTGAAAACAGGAGAGATGGTATCAGAGATTGTTGGTTTTGTGCTTAAATTAGAACTGGCAGAATTGTTAGCATGCTGTTAGAAATGCTGAGTTCAAATTCCACTGAGGTCAACTTTGCCTTTCATCCTTTCAGGGACGGTAAAATAAGTACTAGTTGAGCAATGGGGTCAGTGTAATAGACTATTCCCTTCCCCCAAATTTCAGGCCTTGTGCCTTTAGTAGAAAGGATTATTATTATTATTACTCTTACTCTTAAAACAGTGAGCTGGCAGAATTGTTAGCATGCCGGACAAAATGCCTAGTGCCATTTTTGTCTGTCTTTACATTCTGAGTCTGAATGTCACCGAGGTCAACTTTAATTTTCATCGTTTCGCAGTCGATAAATTAAGTACCAGTGAAACACTTGTCCTCTGCCCCAAAATTCTAGGCCTTGTGCTTCCGGCAGAAAGGATTACTATTATACTTAACCCTTTAGTGTTCACATTATTTTCCCAAAATTAATCCTTTTTTATCCACATTGTTTTGAACTAATCATGCCTTATCTTGTAGCTTTGAGATTTTGATGAGGTAGCTGTTAATTTTTTAAACAATATTGTAGGGTTGGTGTGAGAGACCAGATGTGGCCAGTTTGAACATAAAACAGGCAGAATACTTTTGGCCGGATATGGCCGGTTTAAATGCTAAAGGGTTAAGGCAGCAAGCTGGTAGAATTATTACCGCAGCAGGCAAATGTTTGGCAGCATTTTATCTGTCTTTGCATTCTGAGTTCAAATTCCACTGAAGTTGACTTTGCATTTCATCCTTTCAGGGTCAGTAAAGTACTGGAATCGATGTAATCGATTAATCCCCTCCCCCAAAGTTTCAGGCCTTTTGCCTTTAGTAGAAAGGATTATTATTATTCTTATTTTGTCTTCTTTTTTTTTTACAGACTCTGAAAAATTGTTATCAGTAGCAGTAAATTCTGCATCTTTGTTCAGTTCCTCTGATAATCTCCCTCCTCATGGCATTACATTACGAGATCCAGAAACAGGCGTGACGTATGTCCAAACACAACTACTGCAGGTAAGAAGACAACTGGAGTTTTTCTTTCTCTTATTTTTGTTTGTTGTTTTAATAAGTTTAATCAGAGAATGATATACACGAACCACCTACATCTTTGTAGTTAGGGCCCAACATTGGAAAAATTGTTGCGACAGATACTGAACCTCAGGAACAGGTTGGAGTGCAGGACTGATCCAGATAATTGTCACCAACTGAACTTTGCTAAAAGCACCCAAGGACTAAGTAGTCTAGCCATGTTGTTTAAAACATACATGCACTATGTGTGTGTGTGTGTGTGGATATGTTTGTGTGTTTTGGATTTACAAATGAGAGAAGAAAAGGATTCAATACATTAATCTACTATAAATGTGTTGAGGGCACATTCAAACCTGCTCTCAGTGCCACCTACCCAGAATATGTGATGCTGGCATTGTGGAGTGTTTATGGTGAGCTTCCAATTAGTACTACCAATTAGTATGGTGCTACTGATTTGTACAGTGACAGGGATATCATGAGACAGACAATTTCTCTTATCACTTTGAAGTGCATCCTGTTCAGTTTCAGTGACTGAAGAAAAGATACCCACTCCTAAATGCTTGCATCTCACAGTCTGAATGGGTGGCACTATGAGCTGTTTTTAGGTATATTTACACCATTTGTGTATTGTGAGAAAATTTTCTCCTTGACAAAACACAATGAATGGCTTTCTTATGGGTTCAAATATGCCTCAAGTATATTTAAACAGGTAATAACCGTAGAAAATTACTATTTGCAAATCTTGCAATGAGAGATATTCAGTGTTTCTACAGCTGGATTCCCTTCCTAACGCCAACCACTCTGTAAGTGTAGTGGGTGCTTTTTACGTGCCTCCAGCACAGATGCCAGGGGAGACTGGCAGCAGCCACGATCAGTTGGTGCTTTTTACGTGCCACTGGCATGGAAGCCAGTCAAGGCGGTGCTGGCATTGACCACGTACGGGAGGTGCTTTTTACGTGCCAGGGGACTGGGGTTAAAAATGGTAGTGGCATCGGTTCCTGTGGAACAACCATATTGATGTGACAATAAGCATTACTTATATATATATATCATCATCATAATTTAATATCTGTTGTCCATGCTGGCATAGTTTGGAATGTTTGACAGGAGCTGACAAGCCCAGGAGCCATACCAAGTTCCATTGTCTGTTTTGATATGGTTTCTGTGGCTAGATGCCCTTCCTAATGCCAACCACCCTACAGAGTGGACTGTGTGGCACCAGCACCAGCAGGCCAAGTAACAAGTAACTTGCATGACAAAGACCTCTTAGTAAAGAGAGTGGAACCGAGGGAATTGGCTGTGTGCCAGGTGAGAGGTTAGAGTATGATAGAGGAACAGAGGTAGTTGTCATACTATAGAGGAGGTACCTGACCACCCCAGTAGGACAATGAAGGGGAAAGACAGTGGAAGAGAGTTAGAGAGACAGATGGAACTCTTTTTGCTGGCATCTCTTATGCTGTCAAGAAATGCATCAGAATTGCAAATTCTTTTCTATAAAAATGTTGTTCCTCAGACTTTCAGAACAAAAAAAAACAACCATCACATACATAGTTTTACTGGGCTTTTTTGATAGGTATTATGTTCTGTCAAAAATCTGTCTTGAGTCTTCAGACTCGTTAGGCCAGAAGAGCTTTTCATGGAAATTTGGGGACAAAGGTCACTGACTGCATGACACTTCCATTCATCTCCAACTATTACACAATGTCAAGGCAAAGACACACACACACACACACACATAGACATGTGTGTGTGCACGCATTATTATACTATGGGGTTTTTTCAGTTTTTGTCTGCCAAATAAATTCACATGGATTTGGTTGATCTAAGGCTATAGTAGAAGACTGAGCGAAAACACCTAAAGCTCCACGAGGCTCTGGTAGGGTGTGGTGGTGAACCCTGCTGTACTCTTTCACCACAACTTTCTCTCACTCTTTCTTCCTGTTTCTGTTGTACCTGTATTTCAGAGGGCCAGCCTTGTCACACTCTGTGTCATGCTGAATCTCCCCGAGAAATACGTTAAGGTACACATGTCTGTGGAGTGCTCAGCCACTTGCACGTTAATAAATGAGCTGCAATGTCACTGGTGTCAAGCTGTATCGGCCTTTGCCTTTCCCTTGGATAACATCGGTGGCATGGAGAGGAGAGGCTGGTATGCATGGGCGACTGCTGGTCTTCCATAGACAACCTTGACCAGACTTGTACCTCGGAGGGTAACTTTCTAGGTGCAATTCCATGGTCATTCATGACCGAAGGAGGTCACACATCACACATAGTAGAAGACACTTGGAACCATGTGATTTAGAAGCAAACTTCTTACCACGTAACCACACCTTAAATACCACCCCAGCTGCCATTTGTACTCATTTGCAACTGAGCAAACTCAGTCTTGTTAGATATAAAGTAAAGAACCCCTTCGGTCATGAATGGCCATAGGAAAAGCAAAGGCCAATACAGCTTAACACCAGTGACATTGCAACTCATTTTTACAGCTGAGTGAATTGGAGCAATGTGAAATAAAGGGTCTTGCTTAAGAACACAGCACATAGCCCAGTCCAGAAATCGAACTCACCACCTGATTATTGTGAGCCCAACACTTTGACCACAGAGCCATGCGCCTTCACACTTAGATATAATATAAGGTTATTGCATATAGCTATATTAAACATAAGAAGATAGGCCAGTATTTTAACAGCTGTTATAATTTTGTTTGCTTGTTATTTATTTTCCAGGACGATCCACCAAATCCAGAGATGTATCCCGGAGATGGTAGTCTTGTCACTGATCTGGCTTTGCATGATGCAAGTTCAAACACAGCAGCTGATTCAGCTTCTGAACACGGTGCATCATCAACAGAATTTACTGGAACTACCATCAATCTACAAGACCTAGAATGATGACCAGTGTCCACACATCTGATTCGTTAGGTGTAAATTTTGCTACAATTCCATTCCAGATGTTAACTCAAAGAGACAGTGAGTTGCAAACACAAAAGAAATACCTCCAACACAAGACTTCTATTTATTTCTTGTGTTCTTTCAGTCCTGGCTATGTTGACTAAATATCGTCACAGATTTTAATGGTTTTTCCTCTGAATAATTAACAATTCTTTTTTCTTCAGTTGGGTATGAAGAGAATTGGGTATTTACAGTGATATATTTCTTGGGAGGAAAAACGCAAAAAAAAAAACCTGTTTAGCAACTGAAAACTTCATTGCTATTCTTGTGGTTTTGTTAAAGCTGTTGAACTAAAGACTGGCATGTCAGGACTCTGGCACTGTAATCTTTATACAGAAAGCTGCAAAATATATTTTTATAATGGAAACTGTATGAACGTTTGGGTGGGAATTTTCCACCTCCTGTTTGCCTGCTTGATGTGACACAACGTAAAAGTCATTTAGATAAATGCCTATCGCTGCGTGTTTGAGTAGCATTTGTCATAGTTGGTACAGCACTGGCCAAACTGCCAAAGGATCAATGATTAGTATCCAATCACTGGTGCTGTACTATTTCTGTGGCAAAGACACTTGACTCTCAAAGGCCCAGTTCAACTTGCTTTAAATAGTTTCCATGGGAAGGTAGCTCTCACTCTATTAAGCCGTGGAGTCGGGAGCACTGTATAATCAACGGGTGTTTTACTTATATAAGGCAAGGTTTACTATAATCTGTTTGCCTATCTCAGGAGACAGAGAGAAAAGACAACTATCTCTGAACTGTTTAACACCTTAAAAACAGGGATAAGCACCAACGCATCACAATACCTGATAAGCAATAGTATATGATATTGTGGGATCTGCCAATGTTTTAGCCATGAGATAGAGCTAGTGTTCTTTTGCTACATTCAACTATAAGTTCTAATGGCCATATCACTCTGGTTTCTGCATTGTATCATGTGGCAAGACTCACATATTCATGTTCTGTATTGCATCATAGGGTCAGATACATGCATCCGTATTACCATGTGTATTGTGACTTGTGGCCAATGTCTATATTCTGTGAATTGTGTCATGTAGCAAGATACAAACTTCACTTAATTGAAAAATTAATTTGGCAAACTGGTCAATCATGTTGAGTGAAATTACTTCATCTTCCTAAGACTTTATACCTTGCCTACAAGCGACAGTGTTTGGATAAATATTCCGCACAGCTTACACTTTGATTCTAGAATTCTCTCCCGGTGTTGGCATTGCATTGACGAGATGCCTAATTTAAGAAATGACTATATTTTTATTTGTTCCTCTTCATTCTGTGTTCATTTATTTTAACATTATTTCTGGGGTTTCTTTTTTTTTCCCACTGTATTTTGTTCCCTACATGCCTCTCTACTTGTTTTCCATAAACCATGCTCCAAAACATATTTCCATGTGTCTCCTCTGATCTTGGACAGTTTACTTTTTGTGGACCTCAGTTCATCTTACTGCAAGGAGATATCTACCAGGTCTTGTGAGAGTGTTTGTCTAAAATGGACTGGTTTCCTATCCAGCTGAAGGTTTTATTTGTCATCCTGGTTAACACCATTGAACCAGAGCTATGCCCCAGCATAATATGCTCTCTGTGAGACATGTACACATTCATTGTATTGACGTCACCCATTGTTTCTTGCAGTTTTCTCCTGTACCCCTTGCTAAATTATTTATTTTGATGGTGTCTTTTTATCATTATTATTATTATTATATATTTTGTACTGCCTGATCTTATCTTAAAGAGTGTGTTGACTTCAGCAGTACAGCTATTGTATTAATGCTTATTGTTTTGGTTTTGATGTTTTTGTTTTGTACTGGTAGACCTGTGAAGAGACTCTCTCTGTAAATTTTCCCATCATTTCAGAGTCCAGTTGTTATTGTTGTTGTTTAAACCCAGGCCAGTCCTGATCCAGTAGACTTATGATGAAAGGCCCTTACAGTTGTGACCAGCCTGTTATTTATTCAGATATGTCTGAGATTACATTATCCAATGTAACCTTTTTTTTTCTTCAAGATTGTGGGATGTGATTTGAGAAGGGATTTCAGCTGCTATTACTAGCACATTAAGCAACCCTAAAGAGGCTCTGTCATTGGTAGCACATGATTGAGACTGATAATGCAATGAAAACTTTTGTATAGATTAAAGTTGGTTGGATTCACATCAAAGAAAGGGGTATTAAATATTTATCCTTGTTGGTTATTTAGTGGAATTGGTAGAGCAGCTATGTCCCGTAAAAATTAGCATTCACATCTGGTCAAACTCAACTTTTACTATTTGTCTTCTTGGATAATGTTAGTCAATAAAAACAAGTAGCATTCAAGTACCTGTATTGATACAATCAACTGTACTTCCGCTCTCTACACCCTGTATTAAGAAAGCTATGCCATGGCAGGATCTGTAAAGTACACGACAAAACATCCTGTAATATTTTAATTATGTCCCTTTATGTTTTTCATTCCGTACTCACAGAGGCTGGCTTTTCCTTTCATCTTTCTTGGTGGGTTGAGTAAAAATAAGTATACCAATCAACTATACTTCCTTCCACAAAAGTTGTGGCCTTGTGCCTGTTACAAACTGTCGTTGTTATCATTACTAGTTTTAGTTACGTCCCTTTGCATTCCGATTGTCAAGCCTTGCTTATGTTTTTTGACTTTCATCCTTCTGCAGTGATAAAATAAGTACCAAAAGACTGCTGGAGTTAGTGCCATCAACTAAGCTCTTCCCACAAAATTTGTGGCCTAGTGCCTATATCAGAAATTATTTCCTCCCTCTTTTTCACTTTTTCTTTATCTAACATGGATTTCTCTCACCCTTTTCTTGCCAAGACATCTCTTTAACTGCAGCCACATTGCATACAATATTTTCTCTACCATTCCTTTACACTGACTATTGGTCCAGTGTAAAAGCTAGCTTGGAATAATCTCAGTAATATTGTCACCAATATATATATATGTATAAAGGTGGTGCTCCTACATGGCTGCAGTCAAATGACTGAAACAGGTAAAAGAAGTTCCTTCAAAGGGGTCTGTTAAACATCCAATTCACTGAATACCATATAAATGTATTGGTGACAATATATAACTGGCACTCTATCACTTACTATGATGTTTCCAGTCGATCTGATCAACGGAACAGCCTTCTCATGAAATTAATGTGCAAGTGGCTGAGCACTCCACAAACATGTGTACCCTTAAGTTTCTCGGGGAGATTCAGCATGGCACACAATGTGAAAAGGCTGACTCTTTGAAATACAGGTACAACTTATTTTTGCCAGCTGAGTGGAGTGAAGCAATGTGAAATAAAGTGTCTTGCTCAAGGACACAACATGACTTTATGATTATGGGCCAAATACCTTAACCACTAAGACCTGCACTTTCATGACTATATATATGTGTGTGTGCGCACACATATGAGTAGACAATGAGCAAAATTACTCTGCTAGTACCTTATGTTTTTTTAGACCATTGTATACAAAGAGCACTCATTTTAAATTCAGTATATCATATTCTCATAGAATATATTTAATTAAAGATATATATATATATAAACAGATTCAAGGCTGCAATCAAATGACAGAAATAAGTAAAAGAATATATACACAAATACACAACTGCTTTCTTTTGCTTTTCATCTACCAAAGCAACTCACAAAACTTTGGCCAGCATGTTACTATAGTTGAAGATGCTTGCTTGCACAACCTGAAGGCACAAGATTGGGAAGTGAACTTTTTAACCTCACATCCGTGTCTATATCTTTGTGTGCGTGGAGTGGGGCAAGGCTCTGGTTTTGGAGTTTCATTTAACTGCATGGCATCTTGGTCAAGTGTCTACTGCTGGTGCTGCTACTATTACAACATTGGGTAAGCCACTGCCTTGTTGGTGAAATTTGATTGCCAGAAAGTGTACAAAAACCATCATGTACGTACATTCGTGTGTTTGTGTTCGTCTCCACTTACCTTTGGATCAGATACTCTTTTGCTGTGCTAATGATGTTTGCAACCTGCATAAACAGAATGCCCAGCAGCATGCAGTTCATCTGTGAGGGCTTGGATTGATCATCATCGTTGTTTAACGTCCGCTTTCCATGCTAGCATGGGTTGGACGGTTCAACTGGGGTCTGGGAATCCAGAAGGCTGCACCAGGCCCAGTCTGATCTGGCAGTGTTTCTACAGCTGGATGCCCTTCTTAACGCCAACCACTCTGTGAGTGTAGTGGGTGCTTTTTACGTGCCAGACGAGGCTGGCGAACGGCCACGCTCGGATGGTGCTTTTTACGTGCCACCGGCACGGAGACCAGACGAAGCTGGCAACGGCCACGGTCAGATGGTGCTTTTTACAACTTATTCGAAAAATGAGTTGCAGTTAGCATCTCGAAAGGAGCATCCACTTGTAGAATACTGCCTCAGCAAGTCTCATCCAACTCATTCTACTTGGAAAAAGGAAGCATAAAAATATTGATGGAAAGTTCCATGCTTATGTAATTAATTGTTGTTAAGTACTGATTAGTTCACACAAACTGTGGCAAAAAGCATACCCCGTGGTATCTAGTTTTGGCACTTTGTTTTGATTTCAAAATTCCACCAAGATCAACTTTGCCTTTCATCATTCCCAGGTTGATAAAATAAACTTTCAGTCATGTACTGAGATTGATGACATTGACTAAACCCCTTCTCTCAAAACTGTTGGTGTCTTACCTACACCTGAAACCACTATTATCATTATTATTATTATTAATACGGTGAGCTGGCAGAATTGTTAGCATGCCGGGCGAAATGCTTAGTTGCATTTCATCTGTCGTTATGTTCCGAGTTCAAATTCCACTGAAGTCGACTTTGCCTTTCATCCTGTCAGGGTCAATGTAATCAATTTAACCCCTCCCCCAAAATTTCGGGCCTTGTGCCTTTAATAGAAAGGATTAGTATTTTTATTATTAATATTATTATTAAGGTGGTGAGCTAGCAGAACCATTAGCACACTAGACAAAATGCTTAGCAGTATTTCGTCTGTTTTTACATTCTGAGTTCAAATTATGCCGAGGCTCACTTGGCCATTTGTGCTTTTGGGGTTGATAAAATAAGTACCGCTGAAGCACTGGAAGTTGATGTAATTCAGTAAACCCTCCTCCACCAAAATTTCAGGCCTTGTGCCTATAGTTGAAAAGTTTATTAATATATTCTTTTGACCAATGAGTTGACAGAAATATCAGTACTGGATTAACATATCTTCTTATGCTCTTGTATGTACATTGAGAGTTCAGATCCCTGTATAAAAGAAATACTAGTATTATATTGAGGTCATTTCACTCAGCTATAAGCTCTCTCCTACAAACTTTTGGTTTTCTACCTAGGCTGTGGATTGGCAGAATTGTTAAAGTGTTGGATTAAATACTTTGTGGTATTTTTTTCCAGATGGTGACATTTTGAGTTCAAAACTTGTCATGGTCAACTTAACCGTTTCTCTCTCCAAGGCCAGTAAAATAAAAGTGCCAGTGAAGAACTGGGGTTAATGATATCAGCTAACCCTCTTCCTCCAAATTTTAGGCCTTTTGCCTTGAGGTAGCAGAATTGTTACTATTTTGGACAAAATGTTTAGTGGCATTTTTTCTGGCTCTTTACATTCTGAATTCAAATGCTGTCAAAGCTGATTTTGCTTTCCATCTTTTTAGGTGTCAATAAAATATGTACCAGTGGAGCACTGGGGTCGATGTGATCAACATACCCTCTTTTCTTAAAATTGCTGGCTTTGTGTCAAAATTAGAAAGAATTATTATCATCATCATCATCATTATTAAGGCAGCAAGCTGGCAGAATCATTAGCACCCTTAGTGGCATTTTGTCTGTCATTACATTCTGAGTTCAAATTATGCCAAGGTCACCTTTGCCTTTCATCCTTTTGCGGTCAATAAAGTAAGTACCAGTTAAGTATTAGGGTCAATGTAATTGATTTATTCCCTCCTCCAAAATTACTGCCCTTGTG
>NC_043020.1:16982759-17022759 GCF_006345805.1 Octopus sinensis
AAAACTATGAAAATAATATATTTTAACACTCATCTCAAGTTAAGTGATATCGTACTTGTGGCCGATGCTAGTGTTGTGTAACTGGCATGTAAAAAGCACCCTTCAAATGTTGGACAATATGCTGTGCTTCAGAAGACCTGTCAAGCCAAATGAGATCATAATCATGGCCAATGCCAGTGCCACATCAATGGCACATAAAAATCACCCACTACACTCTTGGAATGGTTGGTGTTAGGAAGGGCATCCAGCCACAGAAACCATGCCAAATCAGATTAGAACCTGGTGCAGCTCCCGGTTTACCAGTCTTCAAACCATCCAATCCATGCCAGCATGGAAAGTGGAAATTAAATGATGATGATGATTAGATTACAACATTTATGACAAAAGAGCAATAAAATCATTTGAGATCGACACATTGTTGTCAGATAAATGTACAAATGGAGGAAAATCAGTGCACTGTTTCCATCCAGAGCTAACTTAACAAGGACAAACATATACACACACGTACATATATATATATATATATATATACACACATATATACGACGGGCTTCTTTCAGTTTCCATCTACCAAATCCACTCACAAGGCTTTGGTTGGCTCAAGGCTATAGTAGAAGACACTTGCCCAAGGTGCCACGCAGTGGAACTGAACCCAGAACCATGTGGTTCATAAGCAAGCTACTTACCACACAGCCACTCCTATGCCTATAAAAAATTTCATCAAAAAGTAGCCATTTTTCTGAAAATTAAGACAGAACAAAACCGACTCATGTAAATTTTCTGAAACTCCTCTTCCCTCCCACAGAAAATGTTTTCACAACAAATTCCGATATTATTAGAATGTACATCATCAGCAACTTATTTGTAGAAAATTTCCTTTAAAAAAAAAATCAATTTTTCTGGAAGTTAGGAGGAAACAAAGTCAGAAGAGGATTGTGCTTGTGTAGATATGCCAAAAAAGGTCTGTACATAAAAGTTAGGAGTGATTTCAGCAGACGTTAACATTAGTGGCATAACTACAGATGGGTACCCCACTCCCCGATGTTGTTGCCTCATAACTTACAGACAAATGGATACTTCTTAACGAAATTTTCAACAAGTACCGCTTAAATGCTGTAACTTCAGTATATAGGGATTTATGGGAAAGAATTTTTCCAAGGGGGTGTGGGGAGGAGTTTCGGAAAATTCACACAACCCGACTTTTTTCCCTCATAACTTTCAGGAAAATGGATATCTTTTTATGAAAGTTTATGCAAATACCTTTCAAACTGCATATATTACGATTATAAAGAAATTTGTAGGAAAAATGTTTTTCCGAAGGGATGAGGGAGAGAAGTTTCGGATCAAGACCACATAAGTTGGAATTTATAACCGTAAGCTATGCCGTTTAAAAGGTATCTGTATCAACTTTCATTAAAAATACCCATTTTCCTGAAAGTTATGAAGGTAAAAAAATTTTTTCGAAAGCCCTCGGTAAAAATTCTCTGCAACGAATCCCTATATACTCTGAATTTACAGCATCTAAGCGGCATTTGTTGAAAATTTCATTAAAAAATATCTATTTTCTAGAAGTTATGAAGAGAATTAATGCATTCGAGCTTTGGTGTTGGAGAAGACTTTTGCGGATTCCATGGACAGCAAGGCTCACCAATGGAGAAGTTCTTAAGCAGATAAGGCCGAAAATGTCGCTATAAGCTGGGATCACCAAGCGTAGATTGGCATATTTCGGTCATATTATGTGGAGAGAATCCCTGGAGAAGGACATCATGCTCGGAATGGTCAGTGGCAAGAGAGGAAGAAGCCGACCAAGAACCCGCTGGCTTGCCACCAAGAGTGATACCGGAATAGACATGGCCAATCTGAAAGAAGCGGCCCAGGATAGAACTGACTGGAGGACACTGATCCAACGAGTGATCGTGAGTCGACTTCGACTGAGCGGATAGAGAGAGAGAGAGGAAGTTGTGAGGCAACAAATGAGGGATGGGGTACACATCTGTAGTTATGCCAAATTAGTTATCTTTTCGTTACAGACTTTGTTTTTGTAATTAATTATAGTAAGTATATGATAGAATTGATTAGGTACTTTTATCGAGTTCGTAAAGATGTTTTAAACTGTTAAAACTCAGTTCTGCCGGAATTTTATTTCTTGGGGTGGTTTTTTCAGGGTGATTTCTTGATAGTTTGTTCAGAGTGATTTCCCTTGAATCTATTCAACTTCCGGCGGTAAAACTAAAATTTCCCACATGTGAAAGTCAAAAACAATGTCAATAATGAACTCCTTCTTTCTTCCTCGCTTATTAAGCCCAAAACTCGGCACTTTGATTCGTTTTAATCCCACCGTCTCACTTCGCCCTATTTTAACACAATCTTTACGCCCTCATGCATGTATTTTCGTGCAACCCCTTTCGTGTTTGACGCCAAAACGTTCGTCATCTCAACAAGGTTTGTTTTCCCGGGGACACCAACAGACAAGGTGGAAACCGGCACCACCTTACAGAAGAAAGAGTTCTCAGGAAAAGATGGATCCAAGGATCATTTACATGGTTTACGCTTCCATAACCATTGGTGCTTTACTTCTCGGCACTATTCTGTTTTCTCGTCTGAAACTTATTTACAAAAAATATATTCATGATATTCACACTTATTACGATGCACCTTTCGGTCGACGACAGAAACTGATACAATACAAAGGGGTTGTCCTACCCGCAATGTTAGAAAACGATTTACCTAAGATTCGAGACTTTGACGTTAGACCAGACGATGTGTGGGTGGTGTCTTGGCCACGGTCAGGTAAGTCGGTTCCAGTCAGGTAATTAACGTAAGTTTTCGTGGTGTAGTTTGCCCACACTATCGATTTCTAGAAAGATGACTTCGGCAATCTTCCGTATTATGCACATATAATGGTGGATAAGAAAGTTGGGGAAAAAAACCGCCTTCAGAAATATCAGTTTCAAATTTTGGGGGAGGGGTAAGTCGATTATATCGACCCCAGTGGTTAAACATTGTGGTTGCTCACACACATACACGCTGATACACTGTATATATTGTTGTTCAGTACCTCTCATCAGATATCTATATAATCTTTTTTGGTGAACCATCGGTATATGTACCGGTGTAAGTACCGGATACATCATCATCATCATCGTTTAACGTCCGCTTTCCATGCTAGCATGGGTTGGACGGTTCAACTGGGGTCTGGCAAGCCCGAAGACTACACCAGGCCAGTCAGATCTGGCAGTGTTTCTACAGCTGGATGTCCTTCCTAACGCCAACCACTCCGAGAGTGTAGTGGGTGATTTTATGTGCCACCGACACAGGTGCCAGACGAGGCTGGCAGACGGCCACGCTCGGATATGGTGTTTTCGGTGTTTTTCTTATGTGCCACCGACACAGGTGCCAGACGAGGCTGAAGAAAGTGTTTTTTTTATATATATGGGGGAGAAAGGGTTTCTGTAATCTTCAGAAATGTAAACAAAGTCACGTGTGTACCTATACCGAAGCATCGCCTCTTTTTTTTTTAACAGCTCGCTAATAAGAACAACTTACTCGTGAAATAGTATGAATTCAGCTTGTTAAAGCTGTTGTGGAAATAACAATAGATTACCTGAAGTGTAATAGAGAGGATTTTTCTGGAGTTGATATCCACAGAACACTTCAAGCAGAATTAAATCCATTGATGCCATGCAAGAAAAGTGCCTGTATCAGCACCACGTAAAAAAAAACAACAATGTTGGCTTCACATATAAAGCATCTGTGCCGGCACCACATGAAGGTAAGCAGTCTACTCTGTAAAGTGGTTGGTGTTAAGAAGGGCATCTAACCGTTGAAACCATGCCAAAACAAACAACTGGGACCTGGTACCAGTGGCACGTAAAAAGCACCCACTACACTCCCGGAGTAGTTGGCATTAGAAAAGACATCCAGCTGTAGAAACCTTGCCAAATCAGATTGGAGCCTGGTGCAGCCTTCTGGCTTGCCAGTCCTCAGTCAAACCATCCAACCCATGCCAGACGTGATGGTACTATCTAATATTCTCATTAAAATAGAATACCAATTAAATACTGATTGCAGGCCTTGTATGTAAATAGTGAGCTAGCAGAATCATTAAAGTGATACTCTTTTACTTGTTTCAGTCATTTGACTGCAGCCATGCTGGAGCACCGCCTTTAATCGAGCAACTCGACCCCAGGACTTATTCTTTTGTAAGCCCAGTACTTATTCTATCGGTCTCTTTTGCCGAACCGCTAAGAAACAGGGACATAAACACACCAGCATCGGTTGTCAAGCAATGCTAGGGAGACAATCACAAACACACACACGCATATATATATATACATATATACGATGGGCTTCTTTCAGTTTCTGTCTACCAAGGCTTTGGTCGGCCTGAGGCTATAGCAGAAGACACTTGCCCAAGGTGCCACACAGTGGGAATGAACCCGGAACCATGTGGTTGGTAAACAAGCTACTTACCACACAGCCACTCCTCCTCCTGATGGTCGTATTTCTTCCAAATCTTAACTCTATGAGTTCAAATCCCATTGTAGTTGACTTAACCTGTCATCCTTTCAGGGTCAATAAACTAAAGCATCAGTTTTGTGTTAGTATCTTGTCCCTTCACCTCAGAATTGCTGTCCTTGTGCCAAAATCAGAAACATTATCATCATTAAGATAATTATAGCAGAAACATTATAGCATTTGAAAAATGTGTTGCATTTCTTGCAGCTTGTTACATTCTGGGTTCATATTCTGCTATTGCCTTTCATGCTTCGGGGTCGATGAAATAAGTACCAGTGGAAAACTGAGGTCAATGTAATCAACAAGCACCCTCCCTCAAAATTTCAGAATTACTATTATTAAGGTAGTGAGCTGAAAGAATCATTAGCATGCCAGGCAAAATGCTTAGTGGCATTTCATCAATTTTTTTACCTCCTTAATTATTGACCTTTCAACAAGGTCATCTTTACTTTTCATTCTGTCTTGGTCAATAAAATAAATACTAGTTGAGTACTGAGGTCAATGTAATTGACTACCCTACACCTTAACAAAATTCCATACCTTATACCTCCACTGAGGTCGACTTTGTCTTTCATCCTTTTAGGGTTGACGTAATCAACTTATACCCTTCCCCCAAATTTCAGGCCTTGAACCTATAATAGAAAGAATTATTATTATTGTGTAAGGCAGCAAGCTGGCAGAATCATTAGCACACCAGGTGAAGTGCTTAGTGGCATTTCATCCGTCGCTATGTTCTGAGTTCAAATTCCACTGAGGTTGACTTTGCCTTTAATCCTTTCAGGGTTGATAAAATAAGCACCAATCAAGTACTGGGGTCGAGGTAATTGACTAACCCCTCCCACAAATTTCGGGCTTTGTGCCAATAGTAAGAAGGATTATAATAATAATAATAATAATTATTATTATTATTATTAAGGCTGCGAGCTGGCAGAATCATTAGCATGCCGGGTAAAATACTTAGTGGAAATTTGTGTCTTTACGGTCTGAGTTCGAATTCTGCCAAGGTCATTTTCGCCTTACTTCCTTTCAGGATCAACAAGATATTGAGCGCTGGGGTTGATGTTATCAACTTATGCCCCCCCCTAACTTACTGGCCTTGTGCTAAAATTTGAAACCATTATTATTATTAATATTATTATTATTAAAATATATGTGTGTAATGGTTTGTCTTTTCCAGGAACTACGTGGGTTCAAGAAATTGTTTACCTCATCCATTCAGATCTTGACATTTCACAAGAAGAAGAGAAAAACATTGAACAACGATTCCATTTTCTTGAAAATATTTATCCTGGACTACCTGCCATAGCTGCTAAGGAATCACCTCGACTGATCAAAAGCCATTTGCCCTTTCAACTCCTTCCAGAACAGCTTTCAACAGTCAAACCAAAAGTAAATGTCCTTTTTCTGTTTTGTTATTATTATATCTAAGGCGGCGAGCTG
This sequence comes from Octopus sinensis, assembly GCF_006345805.1. Lineage (NCBI taxonomy): Eukaryota > Metazoa > Mollusca > Cephalopoda > Octopoda > Octopodidae > Octopus > Octopus sinensis. The sequence goes on from NC_043020.1 coordinate 16,988,718, forward strand.
GCATGCCGGGCGAAATGTTACATTCTGAGTTCAAATTCCGCCGAGGTCAACTTTGCCTTTCATCCTCTCGGAGTCGATAAATTAAGTACCAGTTACGCACTGGGGTCAATGTAATCAACTTAATCCTTTTGTCTGTCCTTGTTTGCCCCCTCTATGTTTAGCCCCTTGTGGCCAATAAAGAAATAGGAATTGTTAGCACGCCAGGCAAAATGCTAAGCAGCATTTTGTCTATCTCTATGTTCTGAGTTCAAACTCTGCCGAAGTCGACTTGAGTTTATATTGAGTACTATTATCATTTTTATTAGAGGTGCAGGTATGGCTCTGTGGTATGAAGTTTGCTTCCCAATCACATGGTTCCAGGTTCAGTCCTACTGCATGGCACCTTGGGCAAATCTCTTCTAATATAGCTTCTGGCCAACCAAAACCTTGTGAGTGGATTTGGTAGACAGAAACCAAAAGAAGCCCATTGTATATATATGTGTCTGTGTTTGTCCCCCACCAACCAGTGTTGGTTTGTTTATGTCCCCATAACTTAGTGGTTAAGCAAAAGATACCAATTGAATAAGTACCAAGCTTGAAAAAAAAAAGAAAAATAAGTACTTTGGTTGATTAGTTGCCTTTCACCCTTTTAGGGTCAATGAAATAAGTACCAGTCATGCTCAAGGGCCAATAAGTACCAGTCATGCTCAACTAGCCTTCTAACCCAAATTTCCTTGTCATTGCTTCTGTGAGGCCCAACATTCAAAGGTCGTGCTTCAACACCACATCCCATGTCTTTCTGGGTCTCCCTCTTCCACAGGTTCCTTTCACTGTTAGGGAGTGACACTTCTTCACACAGCTCTCCTCATCCATATGCAGCACATAACCATACTAGCGCAGTCGTCTCTCTTGCACACCTCATCCAATGCTTCTTATATCTAACATTTCTCTGAGGGCGCTTACACTCTGTTGTGTGTGCACACTGACATTACACATCCAGTGGATCATACTAGTTTCATTTCTTTCAAGCCTTCATATTTCCTCAACAGTCATGGCCCATGTTTCACTACCGTGTAGCATGGCAGTTTGCACACATGCATCATACAGTCTACCTTTCACTCTGAGCAAGAGGCCCTTTGTCACCAGCAGAGGTAGGAGCTTTCTGAACTTTGCCCAGGCTATTCTTATTCTAGTGGCAACACTCTCAGAGCATCCACCCCCACTACAGACCTGGTCACCTAGGTAGCGGAAGCTATCAACCACTTCTAGTTTCTTCCCCTGGCATGTGATGGAATCTGTTTTCTGTGCATCTTCGGTGTTTATTGCCCCTGTGCATCTGCCGCACACAAAAACTATCTTCCCGGTTAACCTTCCTTTGATGTTGCTGCACCTCTTATGTGTCCATAGCTTGCATTGAGTACATCTTATGGTGTTTCTACCTACACCTTTTCTATAGATTGAGCAGGTCCATCTACCTGAAGGGGTTTGTGATTTGTTCACCTTCCTACTTACTTAATTGCTTTATCTACCAGGGTGCTATCAATTTGGGTAGCTGGTCCTCTCCTCCTCCCATTCATTCTCCACATTCAGCAGCCTTTCATAATGGCATATCTGTGCCTCTTTCTTTGTAGAATCATTAAAAGCAAGTGCACCATCATCCATGTGGACACATTTCTCCCCTGTAACATCACAATTTTCTCTCACACACTGTCTAGCAATCCGAAATACTTCAGTTCTTTGGTCCTCATGTCGCTGAACATTGGTAAACTTCTTTTCTGCTTCTCCCTTGGCTATATATACCTGTCTCCCAGCCTCCCTTCTGGCTATTTGGTACAGTTCCCTGCTGCCCTTACTCTTCCAAGTTTTCCAGGACTGTTTCTCTGCTCTAATGGCCTTGTCTGCTGTATTGTTCTACCACCATGTTACCCTAGGTTTGTTTAATCTAAAGGAGACAATAGAATCATCACAGTAAAAAGAAAAAAAAGATTCTGTAAGAAATAATGTGATGTGCCAGGGTTATATTATTCTGCAGAGCAAGCATGGGTAAGCTTTCTCAAGACATGACTCATCATCAGACAGGCAGTACTACCCCAAAAAATTCAAAGTAATTTTTTTTCTTAGATATGCTATGTGAGTTTTGTGATAAGAAATTTGCTTCCCAACCACATGATTCCGGGTTCAGTGCCATTGTGTAGCACCTTTGGCAAGTCTCTTTTATTGCAGTCTCAGGCTGGCCAAAGGCTCGTGAGTAGAAGACATGTGTAGGCTTAAAAGAAATGAAGCTAGTATGCTCCACTTGATGTGTAATGTCAGTGTGCATACACGAGAGAGTGTAAGCACCCTGAGAGAAAAGTTGGACATAAGAAGCATCAGACATGGTGTGCAAGAGAGATGACTGTGCTAGTATGGTCATGTGATGCATATGGATGAGGAGAGCTGTGTGAAGAAGTGCCACACCCTAATTGGGGGGAACCTATGGAAGAGGTAGACCTATAGCTACTGGAAGGTGGTAAAGCATGACTTTTGAATGTTGGGCCTCACAGAGACAATGGCAAGTGACTGAGACCTTTGGAGATGTGCCGTGCTAGAGAAGACCCAGCAAGCCTAGTGAGATGGTAGTTGTGGCCAGTGCCAGTGTTACCTGACTGGACTGTTTAAAAAAAACACCTTTTAATCGTTGGGCGATATGCTGTGCTTGTGAAGATGTCGAACCAAATGAAATCATAGTCGTGGCCGATGACAGTGCTGCCTGACTGGCACCCATGCTGGTGGCACATAAAAAGCACCATTCCACCATTCGAGTGTGGCCGATGCCAGTGCTGCCTGATTACCACCTGTGCCAGTGGCATGTAAAATGCACCATTCGAGTGTGACTGATGCAGTGCTGCCTGACTGGCACCTGTGTCAGTGGCATTTAAAAGCACCATTTGTTTGTGTCCAATGCCAGTGGCACCTGTGCTGGCAGCATGTAAAATACACCATTCGAGTGTGGCTGTTGCTAGTGTGCCTGACTGGCTCCTGTGCTGGTGGCACATAAAAGTACCCACTACACTCTCGGAGTGGTTGGCGTTAGGAAGGGCATCTAGCTGTAGAAACCTTGTCAAATCAGATTGAGCCCTGGTGCAGCCTCCCATCTTGCCAGTTCTCAATCAAACTACCCAGCATGGAAAACAGATGTTAAACGACAATGATGATGATGGTGGGCTTCTTTCAGTTTCCCTATGCCAAATCCACTTGCAAAGCTTTGGTCAGCCCTAAGTTATAGTAGAAGAAACTTGCCCAATATATCATGCCGTGGAACTGAATCCTGAATCATATAGCTAGGTCACAAAACGCAACCTTGTGATTCATAAAAGCACTTGTATTTATATCATCGACAGCTGAGAACCATCTGCTATAGCTACCAGAACTGCAAGATCGCATGATTTCACGCATGATTTTACATTAGTTCCTCAACAGACACTGAAATTCTATACATCATTGTTGTGAGATTCTGCTGTTATGTTGCGACAGGCTACAGCGCATCTGCCTCTGAGGAGCTCTGGCAGGGCAAAATCATGTGATCTTCAGCAGCTGTAGCAGACATTTCTCACCTGTCATTGATGTGAATACGAGTGCTTTTTATGCACCATGTGTCCATTTGAGAAATCCTCTTAAGGTAAATAACACAGTATTCTATGTTCTTATACAACATCTATGTTAAGTTGGAGATAAAGATATATATATATCATCATCATTGTTTAGCGTCCCCTTTCTATGATGGCATGGGTTGGACGGTTTGGAGCTGGCTAGCAGGGAGCTGTCCAGATTGCAGCTGTCTGTTGAGGCATGGTTTCTATGGTTGGATGCCTTTTCTAATGCCAACCGCTTAAGAGAGTGTGTGTGTTTATGTAGCACTGACATGGGTACATTAATACAGTACCTCAAAGACATACATACATACCTGTATGTATGCAAGACAGCAGTGTTACTTAACTTGATGCATCTTATCATCGTTTAATGTCTGCTTTCCATGCTAGCATGGGTTGGACGGTTCAACTGGGGTCTGGGAAGCCAGAAGGCTGCACCAGGCTCCAATCTGATCTGGCAGAGTTGCTACAGCTGGATGCCCTTCCTGACGCCAACCACTCCGAGAGTGTAGTGGGTGCTTTTACGTGCCACCAGCACGAGGGCCAGTCAGGCGGTACTGTCAACAGCCACACTCAAATGGTGCTTTTTATGTGCCACCTGCACAGGAGCCAGTCCAGCAGCACTGGCAACGACCTCGCTCAGCAAACCGCCACATCTCCTGGCCCCTTGTCATTTCCTCAGTGAGGCCCAGCATTTGAAAATCCTTCCTCACTACTTCATCCCACGTCTTCCACGGTCTACCCCTTCATCAGGTTTCCTCCACAATTAGAGCTAGGCACTTCTTTATACAGCTGTACTGATCCATATATTTACATCATCATAATTGTCATTATTTAATGTCTGATTTTCATGCTGGCATGAGCTGCATGGTTTGTCTTGCCAGCTCTTGTTGAAGCATCCAACCCATGCCAGCATGGAAAACAGACATTAAATGATGATGATGATGATATATATCATATATATTCACACACATGAAGTAAACAACTTGGTACATCAAAACTTGCTGCATTTAGTTCCAAATGGGTTGTCTTTCTTTATATCAAGGACAACTTGCATTTTGTTCCTTAATATATATATATTATTTCACTTGTTACACTCATTTCACTGTGGTCATGTTGGAGCACCACCTCTGCGTGTGTGTGTGTGTATACATACGTACATACATATATATATAATTAGGGCTGATGCTAGTTATAACATAGAGAATTCTGCTATTTTCTGTAACTAAAATTCTTGTTGCATTTGTTTCTTGCAAACAGTTATAGTTCTTAAAAATGCTGATAATTTACATATGGAGTAGTTAAAACTGCTGGTAATTATGATGGTGGTGATTATGGTATTTCTTCTTCAGATAATTTATGTTGTTAGAAATCCAAAGGATATACTAATTTCATACTACAACTTCCTAAAAATGTTGACACCTTTGAAATTTGTTGGAACATTTGAAGAATTCTGCGATAGGTTTACCAAAGATAAAGGTGAGTATAACTCAGTATCTAAACATGTTTTATTTTTATTGCCCATCACTGCATCAGATACATCAGAAAAACCCCCTAAGGTTTTTCAACATTAGTTAAAACAAAAATACAGTTGTATCCATCTATCTTCTACACCTGCTATTCTGGGAGGGGTTTGAGGTAGAGCCATCAGGTACCTCCCCTTTAAGGTCTTATCAGATGCCATTAGACTTGCTGGCTGGATTCCTAAACACAACTTACTGAGACATTGGATATCATCTTACCCTCTCACTCTTGGTCTACTTCTAAATTTCTTGCCAGTTGGCTCAGCTTAAAGAATTGGTCTTGCAGTTTTTTCTAGCAATATTTGGTGGAATTGTGGTTTGAGTACCCCATATAACCCCACATAACTTTTTTACTTTGGGGAATTTTCAGAAAATTTCTGTGAATTTGTGTTCTATACACAGGAATTCATATGATTGTACAAAAAGGGAAAAAAAATTTTTGTGTGTGATTTACGAGCAATTAGCTGTTGTTTTTAGCTTGTCTTACAACCACCTAATATCTTCCTCGTTTCTTTGATACTCTGAAATGTATTGATGTTTTTCAATATTCTTCTCCCCATAAACACATTTAATGGAATGATGGTGCACCCAAGGGTGATCCATTGCTGAATTTAAGCAAGAAATTTAGACCATCCATATTTTAAACACTGATTTTTTTTCTTTTAATTTGAAAATGAGTGAAAATTTTTGGATTTATGGAGGAATGGGGTCTTAAAAATTTTTTTAAATAAAAAATTTTTTTCATAATTGTATAAATTCCAGTGTGTAAAAGACATATTCACAAAAGTTTTCTAAAAATTTCAAAAAATTAATATGTTATGAGAGGCTCTATGGGGTTCTTAACCCAGAATTCCACCCAACATTGTTATCAGTGAACTAGAGCTGTTACTTCTCAATGTGGAAAAATAGCAGCTCGACTTAGAGAGATTCCATGATCTCTAAGGTATGCTCATAACTGTAATAATTCAAAATCTGCTGAAACTTAAAATTTATTTAGTATTGAATGTATCTATAAATGTTTTATCATTCTTACCATCATCATCATCATCACCAGCAGTTTCTGCCTCTCCATATCCAAATTATTAAAGTCTTCGGAGCCATATTTATAAGGAAAAAATAGATGTAAAAAGTTTTTAGTTACAGAAAATAATACAATTTTCTAGTTCCTGACTACAACATCCTGTCACAAACCACCTTTATTTCACAACATTTTTATTATACCTTCACAGATCACCCTTAGAATTCCCTACCTTATAGCAGTAATACCACCCTTATTAGAAACTTCTATAAAACTTGAACTAACAAGGGAGTTTCTATGCAATCACTCAACTTGCTAAAAATAACAGCTTCATCTCTCTTAGATCACACCCATAAAATCTTTAAAATATAGGAAAACCACATTAGAGTGGTTGGCATTAGGAAGGGCATCCAGCTGTAGAAACTCTGCCAAATCAAGATTGGAGCCTGGTGCAGCCATCTGGATCGCCAGCCCTCAGTCAGAATCGTCCAACCCATGCTAGCATGGAAAGCAGATGTTAAACGATGATGATGATGGTGATGATTCCAGGGTAGAAAAAGAGAGCTGTGAAGTTGAAATGGTCTTTGATAATAGGGCTGCTCAGTCAGGACCAGCATGGAGCTAAGCAAATATTCTTATAACTTTGAAGAAACAGCCCCTATAAAAATCCTTATAATTAATGAACCTTTCTATGAATCAAACATTTCTACAGTGGTTGCTGTTGTGTATTCCTCAACAGCAGAGTTTGCTCCGGTCAAACAGGCTGTGGTGTGGAGATAACTTGTCAAATACTTTTATGTATTCTACAGATTCAGTACATCTGATTGTCCATGTCTTTGTCTTAATGACAAACACCTTCCAAATTTTGATGTGTTGTCATTTATTGTGTGGTACTCAGGGAAGTAGTTTGAGCTGTATGTTATATTTCCCAGCAGTGTCCTATTTGACATGCACATAGCTTAGTGGTTAGGGCCATTGGCTCACAATCGTAAGCTCCTGAGTTCAATACCTGCTGGTGCATTGTATCCTTGAGCAAGACATTTTATTTCATATTGCTCCAATCTAATCAGCTGATAAAAATTAATAGTACCTGTAATTCAAAGGGCCAACCTTGTTACATTCTGTTTCTTGCTGAATTTTCCTGAGAACTGCATTAACCCTTTCATTACCAACCTGGCCGAAACCGGCTCTGGCTCTGAGTACAAATGTCTTGTTTCCATAAGTTTTGAATTAAAATCTTCCACCAAACCTTAGTCACAATTTGTGTTGCTAATACTAGCTGAATGACAACTAAGTTATTTTACTAAATTCTTTGTTATATTTAAAGTTATTGAAAGAAACACAGAGCATCTCAAAATAAATACAGTAACAAAAGGGTTAAGGTTATATGTGTTTACGGAGTGCTTAGCCACTTACACGTTAATTTCCAGAGCAGGCTATTCCATTGATCAGCTCAACTGAAACACTTGTCATTGTAACTGGCAGAGTGCCACTTTAAAGTAGCAGCTAAAATTGCCTTCAAACCATACCTTTACCATCTCAAGAGTCCTGTTTATTTCTGATTGCAGTGTATTATTCCCCATGGGGTAAACATGTGAGAACTGCTGTGGATTTGAACCAACAACATCATAACATCCTCATTGTTCAGTATGAAGATTTACATAAGGTAAGTTTTTTTTTTTTTTGCTTTTTTTTTATTTTTATGTAGTTCTTAATATTAGAAGAGGAAATCGAAATCAAACTCAATGACTGGCATCCGTGCTAGTGGAGCGCTAAGAGTACCATACGAGTGAGATCGTTGCCAGAGCAACAAGCTGGCCTCTGTGCCGATAGCACGTTAAAAACACCATTTGAGCGTGATTGTTACCTGCGTCGCCTTACTAGCACTTGTGCTGGAGGCACATGAAAAAAATATTACAGTTTACATGGGAGAATAGAAGAGTTATGAGGATGATAGGGGATTACACTGATGAATGAGGAAATTATATGGGTTAATGGATCTTATATGAGTGAATGAGGCTTATATGGGGGAAAAGGATACTTGAAAAAAAGAACGTTATATAGACTGATCCATTTGTGTCCATAAATTACCATAACAATTTGAAAAATTCAGAAAAAAGTGAAAAATAAGAATAATTTAGTAGAGTTTATTGAAAAATATAAGCAAACAAAGTTTTATTAGAAACATCAGAACACTTCTATATCGGTGCCATTGGTTGCATGCAACACATCTAGATAATGTTCAATTTCTGACCAGTTCTTTCAGGAGTGTAGATGCAGAATTGTTAGAGGGTCAGTCAAAATGCTTAGCGGCATTTCATTCGTCTTTATGTTCTGAGTTCCCGTTCTGCCAAGGTCGACTTTGCTTTTCATCCTTTCAAGGTCAATAAAATGTCTTTTTATCTTTCTCTTTCTTCCTTCTCTGGCTTTCGTATTTTTATTTCAAAATCATGAAGAGAATGGCTTGGACATGCATTCAAATCCTACATGCCAATTTGGGTATATTTTGAATGGATCAATAACCAATATACAGTAATGCATTGATATACAAGTTAATTTGTTCCCGGAGTCCGCTTGTAAGCGAAAATTCATAAAGCAGAGCAATAATTTCTCATAGTAGCAATGTTATAAATTGTAATTTGTTCCCAGAAAAATATTTTACATATAAAATTTGTAATACTCATAAATAAATGGCAATAAAGCAACAGTAGAATGTAAAGAATATTTTATGTAAAGTAAAAAGAATGTCAAAATCATTTATAATAAAAAAAAAATTATTATAATCATTTTATGAATCAATTTCACTCGCACTAGACTTGCACACACCATCACTTGCAGACTCAGTTGCTGATTCACAAGCACTCATAGACGGACTTGTAGATTTCTTTTTAAAAACAAGTCTAGAGTTGTTTGCTTTGAAGAAACGTTTTCTTGCTCTCTATAAATTTCTCAGTAACACGCAGAAGCATTTGTTATGGTAGTAGAAACTTTTGCACTTCGTTCAAAATCTAGATTTTGTGCTTGAAAAATAAAACTCGTAAACCTGGGGCCTTGTAAAGTAGGTCCTCATAAAGTAAGGTATTACTGTATCTTTTTAGTATGTTTGCATATCAAGTGGTGAGCTGGCAGAATAGTTAGCATGCCGGACAAAACACTTAGCAACATTTCATCCGTCTTTACATTCTCAGTTCAAATTCTGCTGAGATCAACTCTGCCTCTCATCCTTTCAGGGTCGATAAATTAAGTACCAATAATAAAAGTTTTGTTTGTTATTTGGCAGGACCTTGCTGGAAATGTGCAGCGTATTGCCAAATTTCTTGGTAAGGAGTTAACACCGGAACAACTGTTGACTATTTGCCATCGATGTCTGTTTAAGAATATGCGCCAGAATAAAAGTGTCAACTACTCGTGGTGGGACGGCTATGGGATCCGAGATCAAACCCAGACAGAATTTCTTCGGCGAGGTGAGTAGAAACATTGTCGTCTTCTCCATCATCATCACCACCATCACCACCACTACCACCATTACCACCACCATCATCAATAACATCATCATCATCAACAACAACATAGTTTACATGTCCACACTCTTGCAACTTTTACCTATCCCATGCATCATCTTGTCTCTCATCCTTCACCTGTTTTCTGTTGTATCCTTGTTTTGTTACTCTCCACCTTTACTGTACTGCCAGTCATCACCTCCTCTTACCCAACTTGTATTTACCACTGACTCCTCCACTCTTGTTCACCATTCACTACAATCTGCACTCCATTGTTCCCATATACCCTGTCAAAGGCCTTTCTTTGGGTTGACAAATAAGACAGTAGCTTACTTTTATCTAAATACTTCTATAGCTGTCTCACTGGGCAAAGAACATCAAAAGTACTTCTCTCTGGCACAAAACTGAACTGCATTTCATTTGGTCTATTTCTCTTCCTAAATAAATAACCTAAAGTTCTCTCTGTAACTATCATGATCTGGTCGCTCTTGTGTCCCCTTGTAACAGTTGGCTATGATGCTACTGTGCCAGTCATTGGGTATGGCACCTTCCTGTACAATCTAATTGACTCCTCTTTGACTCTATAGAAGATTCAGCTGTATCCTACCACATTTGATATTTGCTTTCTCTTTGTAGAATGGCTAATCACTCTGTTGGGTCCACACTGGGAAGACTCTCTTTCTCCTAAGCATTCTCCATGTGAATGTCTGTGTGCTTACATGTGGTTATTTCTACATGTCTGCACCAATCAGTGTACCAGCTGAAAACCCCTTTTATAGGCCCTGACCTCTAGAACTATCCAAGAACAGCCCTTTGTGCAGCATAGCTAATTGTAATATAGGGGCATGTGCTGTAACAACACATCGCTGCATCCACCATGTGTTGGTGATTCTCTACTACTCCTGACAGATGATGGCTTTGCACCACTCAGCTGACAACTCACCAACCTATAGGTCTGTTTGGGTAGTCGTTGCTGGTGAGGGTTTTATTGGGTTGGAGTACAAATCCTATATCGACCTCTTTTAGTCACCTTTCATGACATGCAGAGGAAATATTGGGTCTATTCTTTGGCGTGCTGGTTCCTCCACAGCACTAGAGCAACATAAAATGAAACGTGTTTTGCTCAAGAGCACAATATGCCACCCAGTCCAGGAATCGAACCCACAATCTGGCGATCATGAGTGCAACATACTAACAACCAGACCATGTGCCTTCACTAGGAACAGAAATCTATAATAATAAACACGAAAAAAATTCTGTCTGTCCGTCCATCCAGGTCCCCTGTATTTCAGTCTACATTTGCTCTCCAAAGACATATGATACTTTTTGAAACCAAGATGATCCTCGAATTGAAAATGCGCTTCATTAGGTTCTTGTACATCCAGCATTGGGATCAGATCTGGGCGAGGATTTGTTATATGCTAACAATTGAAAATTCAAATTTTAAAAGAACCCCAAAAATTTGTGAACTTACAAGTTTTTCATTTAAACTAAATTTAAAGTAATATCATTTATTGGTAGGGTACCAATAAATGATATTGCTCTCTTTAGTTCTGGGCCACAAGCCCAATTAGTCCTCTACAGAAGCTAGCTTAAAAGTCCACCCAGGGTGCAGCTTTTAACCCTTTCGTTACCAACCCAGCCAAAACTGGCTCTGGCTCTGAGTACAAATGTCTTATTTTCATAAGTTCTGAATTAAAATCTTCCACCAAACCTTAGTCACAATTTATGTTCCTAACACTAGCTGAATGATAACTAAGTTATTTTGCTAAATTCTTTGTTATAAAAAACTAAAAAAAAGAAAAAAAAACACCATCCGAGCGTGGCTGTTCACCAGCCTCGTCTGGCACCTGTGTCGGTGGCACATAAAATCACCCACTACACTCTCGGAGTGGTTGGCGTTAGGAAGGGCCTCCAGCTGTAGAAACACTGCCAGATCTGACTGGCCTGGTGCAGCCTTCTGGCTCCCCAGACCCCAGTTGAACCGTCCAACCCATGCTAGCATGGAAAGCGGACGTTAAATGATGATGATGATTATGATGATGATGATTTAAAGTAACTGAAAGAAACACAGAGCATCTCAAAATAAATACAGTAACGAAAGGGTTAAGCTACTAAGGAATAAAGAAGGACTATGATCTCTCCAGCCATCAATCTTCTCCATCAACTATTCCTGGGAGCTGTTGAGGTAGAGTCCTCAGGTATCTCCTCTCTAGGGTCCTATCTGATGCATCTGTTATAACACTTTCTTGCTGGATTCCCAAGTGTGACCAACTGAAGCTTTGGTTGTAATCCAACCATTCCATTCTTGGTCTCTTTGCAGTTCGTTCCTGTGACATTCTAATTACATGTCCATAGGACTGGAGCTGTGACAGCTCAGTGCAGAGACGTAGTGGCTTGATCTGTAGAAATTCCCTGATTGCTTAGCTATGCACCCTGTCAAGTAACATTACTCCAGAGACCCTTAAGAGGAACCCCATTTTGGCTGCCTGTTTCAGTCTTTACCCAACATTTCTGTGGATATGATGATGTCTGCTATATTATCGTAACTTGAAGAACGAAAGGGAAATGAAATAATAATGATTTCAAATTTTGGCATAAGGCAAGCGACTTCAGGTGAGGGGTAAATTGATTGCATTGACCCCAGTGGTCAACTGGTATTTACTTTAGCAACCCTGAAAGGATGAAAGGCAAAGTCGACCTCAGTGGAATTTGAACTCAGAACATAGTGAGTTGAAATGCTGCTAAAGATTCTACCAGCTTGCCACCTTAATAATAATAATAATTTTTTTTGCCTGCACATACGTGATGATAGGCATGAAAACCAAAATGAAAATAGTAACTCTTTTACTCTTTTACTTGTTTCAGTCATTTGACTGCGGCCATGCTGGAGCACCGCCTTTAGTCGAGCAAATCGACCCCGGGACTTATTCTTTGTAAGCCCAGTACTTATTCTATCGGTCTCTTTTGCCGAACCGCTAAGTGACGGGGACGTAAACACACCAGCATCGGTTGTCAAGTGATGTTGAGGGGGACAAACACAAACACGCACACACACATATACATATATACATATACGACAGGCTTCTTTCAGTTTCCGTCTACCAAATCCACTCACAAGGCATTGGTCGGCCCGGGGCTATAGCAGAAGACACTTGCCCAAGATGCCACGCAGTGGGACTGAACCCAGAACCATGTGGTTGGTTAGCAAGCTACTTACCACACAGCCACTCCTGCGCCTATGTAAGGTTTGCTTTTTATGCTAACTTCACCTCTTCTGAGATGAAATTCAAATGCTTGAGATGGTACATTACTGTGCCAGAACCTGCAATTCTAGCGTTCAATTCAGCCTCTTGCGTTCTATCAAGAACATAAGTATCCAAAATGAGGGTTCTTCCAAAGAAGTAACATTGTTCAACAGGGTGCATAAACCAGAGATCAGGGAATCTCTCCAAGTTTAGCTTTTACTTCTCTGCACTGGGAAAACATTGGGCATGTGATTAGAATGTTGCAAGAAGGAATCACAAGACAAATTCTTCAAGGCAAGCCAATCAGCAGGAGACCTCGGGGGTAGACCATGAATGAGACAGTTCGGTAATATCCATAGTCTCAGTTGGTTGGGCTTGGGATTCCAGTCAGAAAGCGTAATGATGGTTGCTTCTGAAAGGACCTTCTAGAGGAAGTGCCTGAAGACTCTACCCACACAGTCATCCCAGGAATTGTGGGCAGAGAAGATGGATGGATGAATATGATGTAACTTGAGTAAGATTTGGCTGTTATTTCTCACAGGTTGAGTGACTATGTAGTGTTTTTCCTGCCTTGCCTCATGATTGTTTCTTTTATATTTGCAGGTAAAGTCGGAGATTGGAAGCATTATTTGACACCATTTTTCAGTCGAAGAGTTGAGAAAATGGTGAAAGATAACTTAACAGATGTTAACCTAAATATTGAATATGAATTGACTGTTCCACCAACCGTGGAGTGACAAGATTATAAGTTAACTACACAAACATACACAATGTAAATATTTATTTAATTCTAACTCACAGATTAAAGAAATATATTGAATATTAACTGAAGATTATCTGTAAATTGTTCCTTTATCGTTTTTGACTTGTTAAGGTGCATGGCTCAGTAGTTAGGGTGTTGGACTTGTGATCATAAGATTGTGGTTTCAATTCCTGCACCGGGCAATGCATTGTGTCCTTGAGCAAAACACTTCATTTCATGTTGTTCCAGTTCATTCAGATGGTAAAACTGAATAATCCTGTGACAGACCGATATCCCTTCAAGGGAAGAATATATACACCAGAAAAACCAGGAAACCAGCCTTTTGATCCTTACCAAGTAAGTTAAGTTAATTTTTTTGGCTCAAAAAGCAAAAAGCAAGGCCATGTAGGGGGGACATGGAGTTATGTACAGGGAGGGTGTTCATGCAAAGAGTTCAGGCCATTTCTGGTCAAGAGAGACTTTGAACCGAGCGATTGTCGGCATCTTCACTATCTCGTCCGGCAGCTTATTCCACGGATCCGCAACCCGGACAGAGAAAGCCCCTCTCCTTCGATTGAGATGAAATCGTCGCAGATAGAGCTTTTCGGAGTGACCCCGCAGCCTACGCTCTGGAGCAGGAGTGAAGAACAGCTCTTTCGAGAGGTTACACTTTCCGCTTATGATGTTGTGAGCATCGTTTTATTCTAGAGAATAAAGTAATGTGGACTAACCATTGTTTACCACTGGTCTGATTTGCTGGCCATCTGCATAACCAGAATAAAGCAGGATATAATGAAAGATCTTGTTGAGAGTCAGTGGTAAGCATTGATGTTTCTTTGAAGTTTCTTGTCTCAGTTATTAAGCATATATAACTATTACTGCTGTATACTAATAGCAATGCACTTTGCAAAGACAACCTGAAGATTTGGTGCATCCTGAAATTCTGTAGTTGCCATATAGCTACCAATTCTAGTGTTGATTCTCAAATTTGTAATTCTTTTATGGTAAAACTGTTCTCAAGTTTGAAATAAGCATTCTTTGAGACTCTCGATCTTTTGATAGCAGCAGTCGACATCCTTACACCAATCGAAATCTTTGAGCCAAATGGCTCTCCTTAAACTTTCAATTTATAATTAAATCTCAAGAATTCAATTTCATTACAACACAAACCATTCCGAAGCCAAAATTTGGAACATACCAGTGAATCATGTCAATAGGTAATGCTTGTTGATCATTCCAGTGGATTGTTCTTGTGTTCTTTCCCCCACAGTGAGAATGATGAACTATTAAGTGTCAGGAGACAAAGTGAAAAGCGGAAGAGGCTGTGTGGTAAGAAGCTGCTTTCCAACCACAGGGTTTCAGGTTCAGTTCTACTGCATGACACCTCAGGCATATATATATATATATATATATATATATATACTTTTAGTCTTTTACTTGTTTCAGTCATTTGACTGTGGCCATGCTGGAGCACTGCTTTAAAGGGTTTTAGTTGAAGAAATTGACCCCAGGACTTAATCTTTGTAAGCCTAGTACTTATTCTATCAGTCTCTTTTGCTGAACCACTAAGTTATGGGGTATGTAAACAATATCAGTTGTCAAGCAATGATGTGGGGACAAACACAGACACACACGCACACATATGTACAGGTTGTAGTGAATAAAGTGTCATCTAAATTAGGAAAAAATGAAAATAACACTGACTGTTCATTTTAACAGATATATTTAACAAAATTACACAAAAATATCTTGAAATACTAAAGAGTAAATTTATTCAATTAAATCGCCATTGGCCTCAACCTCAGCCTCCAGATGACTTTGGAATCTCCCGTAACTCTTCTGGACAATCTTGTTGTTTAAGTTGGTGGATGATGCCATAATTCTTGCCTTCTGTTCATCTTTGGTGTTACAAGGAGTTTTGTTGGTCTTTTGCTCAACTGCACCCCACACATAATAACCAAGGGGGTTGCAGTCTAGGGAGTTAGGTGGCCAGATGTTAGGGGTGATTTGGTCACAGAAATTGTCCGACAGCTATGACTGAGTTCTCCTGTTTGTGTGGCATTGTGCAGAGTCCTGTTGCCAATCATAGGGTCTTCCAGCAATCACCCTCTTGACTCAGGGCAGCACTACCTCCTCCAGGCACTTGATGTAGGCCTCCATGTTGAGTCTAAGGCCATGTGGGAAGATGAATGGAGACATAACGTCATCACTAGTAATCGCTCCAAACACCATGATGTTGACTGGATGTTTGATTTTTATCACTCTCAGTACGTGTTCTGTCATCAGATTGACACCCAAACACTCTGAAATATTTGTATTGGAGCTTTCAGCACAAATGCCGAGCAGTACCACATGTTGTTTCCAAATTTCTGGTAGAGTGAAATATCATCATTGTTTTTCTCACAACTGACCCTACTTTACTGTGTAGTCAACGAAATTTTTAAAAATCAATGCACAAAATTAAAAATATAAAATGGCAGCAATTTACCCATTGCGCTCTGTGTGTATATATATATATATATATATATCGTGATGCATATTTGCCATTTGAATATGGCCAACCCCTAAGGGTGGGTGCTACTGTAGTTTGTAGCCCCAGGAAGATATCTCCTCCAGCTGGCTATAGACACACTATCTGTGCCCTATATATTTTCAATCACTTTTGGAATTACAACAATTGATGGCTTGTAGTTTTTAACTGCTCTTTCTAGCGAGTCAGACATCCTACTCTTCAGGTATCTCTTTTATGTTTGAATGTACACTGTATTATTCTCTGAATAATATATAGTCTCTTGACTAATTTTTTCTTTCTCGCTAGACCACTGGTAACTAAGAATTTTTCGATAAATATTATTGTTACCCTAAATTTTTAATTAATGATATATATATATAAACGAGAGGCTTCTTTCAGTTTCCGTTGTCTACCAAATCCACTCGCAAAGCTTTAATCAGCCTGAGGCTATAGTAGAAGAACCATGTGGTTGGGAAGCAAGCCTGTAATATATAATGTATACATGTGTGGGTAGGTGTGTGTCCTTGCCTTGATATCACATGATGGTTGTAAACAAATATCACCATCTTCCAAGTAGTGTCCAGTATTCTATAAAAACATTTCCAGTATTCTGTAAAAACATGTCTGGTCACAAGGAAATATTGGGCTACTCAGAAACAGGTGAGGGTTAGTGACAGGAAGGGCATCCAGCCATAGAAAATCCACCTTCACAAAGTCTGTTCAACTCATGCAAGTATGGAAAAGTGGACATTAAAACAATGATGATGATGATGAATACAATCACATTAAGTAATGTTAATTAAAATGTTATATTGCATTAATTGGCTGTCCAAATCATAAAGATTTAAATACTCTTGTGGACCATCAAACGCAACTTATGTTAAATTTCTGTATCAGGTCATGAGTCTTAATCCTTTCGAGATTGATAGGACACTCACATTTCATGTGTCTTTTGTGAAAACCTAACGGGAAATACACACAACAAAAAGACAATACATCAATTCACATTTGACATTTATAGCTTTGAAAGGCATCCAGGAAAAATGCTGTTCTCAGATCATCAATGTCAACATTAGAACCACAGAATGGAACATCAGAAATCTGTAAATGAAAGAAGCTGTTCTCTTTAGACTAGTGGTTCTTAACTGAGATCCACATGATCCGGGGGGGGGGGGTCCATATAAGATTTTGATACTCCTTACTCCTTTACTCCTTTACTTGTTTCAGTCATTTGACTGTGGCCATGCTGGAGCACCACCTTTAGTCGAGCAAATCGACCCCGGGACTTATTCTTTGTAAGCCCAGTACTTATTCTATCGGTCTCTTTTTGCCGAACCGCTAAGTGACGGGGACGTAAACACACCAGCATCGGCTGTCAAGCGATGGTGGGGAGAGGGACAAACACAGACACACAAACATATACACACACATACATATATATATATACATATATACGACAGGCTTCTTTCAGTTTCCATTGTCTACCAAATCCACTCGCAAAGCTTTAATCAGCCTGAGGCTACAGTAGAAGACACTTGCCCAAGGTGCCACGCAGTGGGACTGAACCCGGAACCATGTGGCTGGTAAGCAAGCTACTTACCACACAGCCACTCCTGATGTTGAAGTTTATGTGCAATAAAACTGGTTAAACTTCTAGAATACACAAAATATTTCAATAATTATTTTTATATACAATTCCTAATAATATTTAATTATAAAAATATAATAGGATTTTTTAAACGTATAAGTGCGGGCGTGACAGTGTGGTTAGAAGCTGGCTTCCCAACCACATGGTTCTGGGTTCAGTCCCACTGTGTGGCAACTTGGGCAAGTGTCTTCTACAACCTCAAGCTGACCAAAGTCTTGTGAGTGTGAGTGGATTTGGTTGACAGAAACTGAAAGAAGCCTGTCATGTATATATGTATGTGTGTGTATATGTATGTATATATATATATATATGTGTGTGTGTGTGTGTGTATATATATATATGTATACATATCTGTGTGTATGTTTGTGTTTGTCTCCCATTACAGCTTGACAACCAGCGCTGGTGTATTTACATCCCCTTAACTTAGCGGTTCAGCCAAAAGCGACCAATAGAATAAATACCAGGCTTGAAAAAAAAGTACTGGGGTCAGTTCATTTGACTATAAAATTCTCCAAGGTGGTGCCCCAGCATGACCACAGTCTGATGACCGAAACAAGTAAAAGATAAAAGATAAAGATCAAATGGTTATGGGGGTCCATTTGAGTGAAACAGGAATCAAGAGCTGGGTGGGGGTCATAGGTCAAGAAATGGTTGAGAAACACTGCTTTAGATAAAGAAAACCCACCCAAAACTACTGAAAAGAATTTCATAAACTGCATGTATTGATAATACTACTATACTATACTTCTGCTCATGCCACAAGACAAATAGGATATGTATTGAGTACTTTCCCTACTGTTTGTAAATTTACATGTATGTATGTGTGTGTGTGTATTGAGATATATATATGTAATATTCACACAAAAGCCGTTCGATTCACTTCAACATTTAAGTTTAATTTGTCAAAATATTTTCGTCGCTATAAGACCGCGACCTGTTCACTGACAAAAATCCGTGCTGCATCTCTGTAATGCAGCTCGGATTTTTGTCAGTGAACAGGTCGCGGTCTCAAAGCGACGAAAATATTTTGACAAATTAAACTTAAATGTTGAAGTGAATCGAACGGCTTTTGTGTGTTTCTTAAATGGCTTACAAACACCTTCCACGCTGCAATTGTTTTCCTTCCAAACACACGATCTCAGATCAAATCACTTGCTATGCAAGTACATTTCCGTAATATATAATATTCATATAGGTTAAAGTAAAAAAGAAAAGGCAAGCGAGACTTGACAAGGATATTTAATTTAGCTATATAATAAAAGGTTTGTGGAGGCACGTGGCTTAGTGGTTAGGGTGTCAGCATCATGATTGTAAGATTGTGGTTTCGATTCCTGGACCAGGCGATGCGTTGTGTTCTTGAGCAAAACACTTCATTTCACATTGCTCCAGTCCACTCTGCTGGCAAAAATGAGTAACGCTGCGATGGACTGGCGTCCCGTCCAGCTGGGGAACACATACGCCATTGAAACCGGGAAACCAGGCCTATGAGCCTGGCTAGGCTTTAAAAGGGCGCATTTATTATTTATATAATAAAAGGTTTAGATTATTATGTAGTTAAATTAAATGTCCTGATTGCCTTTTCTTTTCTACTTTAACCTAAACCTACCGACTCAAAGAGCTTCTGGCCCTTCTAGCTGCTTTGGATAAGGCAGTCACAAAATCACACCTTCTACTGCTGTTCAAACCAGAATTTTGGTGGCATACCTATTCTGAGCATTCACAGCAGCACATACCTATTAGTTTGAGTCATCCTGACAAAAAATCCTCGTATCTTTTAAATAATATTCGTGTATGTATATATACATATGCGTATGTGTATCCATTCTCTGAATACATTCTCTATACTATTCTTCTCTCTCTCTCTCTCTCTATATATATATATATATGTGTGTGTGTGTGTAGAGAGAGAGAGAGAGAGAAAGAGAAATGTATGTATAAGAGAAAATGAATTGAATGACAGTTCTTTATTTCATATCACTACAATTGTTTCCTCACATCATCATATCCATAGTTCCTTAGTGAGATGATATAATTAACACATTCCATAATCACTACCGTCCATCAAAGGTCTAAAATTTTTCTTCATTTGATTATTTTGAATAAGTCCTTCACTAGTTCAGACTGTCATTCCACTGTCTACAGGAACGACAACCCAAACCTGTGGTAAATCTGAGAATAGCCGCAGACACATAGAATAGGTATTGACCAATCTGGACCAATACATCAATATATTCCCCTTGGGTGACTTCGACTTCCCAAATGTTAAATGGCTTGCAAGCCACTTTCTCTCCAGAGTGTCACTGTATGAACAAAGGCAAGCAGAATCATTACTTGAACTTTCTAATATGCTGTTTATGAAACAAGTGATGCTCCAGTCAGCCAAAAGTAATAATATCCTGGATTCTGTTTCACAGTTAATATGGACGTTTTCTCAGACCATAACATTGAAGAACTAACAATGTATAGTCCTAGATGAACTGCTGACATTTATTCTATAAGAAGGAACCAAGCCATATCCAACTTGAGTTTCCATAAAGCAAACTGGAAATCAATCTACAAAGAAATCCACAAACAAAATTGGTTTCACTGTCTGTCTATGCAAGACAATTTAAAACTCAATCATTTTATGTTAACAGTGCAAGCTATATACATTAAGTATGTCCCAGAAGAAAAGGCTTACATATCCAAAAATGAAATCCCAAAAGACAGGAAAATCATGAGACACAGAGCAAAGATCTCAAACTAGGTGAGACGGCAACTGAAAGATGATGTAAAATCTAACTTACGATGGTAACTTCTGGAAATTGAAAGCTGAAACAAATGCTTCTATGAAAAAGAAAGAGTAGAGAGAGAGAGACAAGAGAATTGTGGAAAGCATAAAATCATATCCTAAAGTTTTCCATAAAGGAAACAGCCATAGTACAATACAAAATAGGACAATTGTTCCAAGGGAATGGCTCACTAATTGCAGACCCCAAAAGGTGAGTGAAGTGCTCAGTGAACAATTCAAGTATTTTCACCTCCCCACTGGGACACACACAAACAAATGACCTGGCTGAGTTCTTTCACATTATATATATCTCTCTTATCCGCTCAGTCGAAGTCGACTCTCGGTTACTCGGATCAGTGTCCTCCAGTCAGTTCTATCCTGGGCCGCTTCTTTTAGATTGGCTATGTCCATTCCGGTATCACTCTTGATGGTGTCAAGCCAGCGGGTTCTTGGTCGGCCTCTTCCTCTCTTGCCACTGACCATTCCGAGCATGATGTCCTTCTCCAGGGATTTTAATTGTTACGCGTGTATATATATATATACACACAGCATGTTACGGCTAAATTTGATGAATTTTTATGTCTCATTTTTTTTCATGAACAGCATGATGTATTGGTGAACAGTTAACAGAGAGCATTAAGATTAAAGATGTTGAGAAAAGGCTGAGGCATCCTGTTGAGCTAGAGATGATCTGGTTCTTCTCAGATGAACAGAACTTCTTCCTGGACCAGTTGCACAACATGCAGAACAACAGGTGATTTACCTACAATCCATGTGATGTATCAGTCATGAAAACCAAGTTCCTCCACAAACTGTGATGTGTGTCTCCTATGAGAGTGATATCATGCAACCCCACATCTTGAGCAGGGCCTTAGGATCAATTCAGATGACCATGTGAGACTGGTCAAACCATGGCTGGTGAGGGTTGCTTCTGGAGGTCATATGTGTAGTAGCGAGATTTGGCCACTTGCCATACCTCTGGAAAGAGTCAGAAGTAGTTGGCAGAAAATTTCTACAACTTCACCAGCCCCAATTTCTGACCTTGCAATTGTAATCCTATGGATTACAGTGTGTAGGGTTTGGTTGAGAAAGAAACCAACAGCTCTGTCTGCAACACAGGCTGAGCTGGTGACCAAGACCAAGGAGATGTTCAAAGATCTTTGCAAGGACATAATGAGGAAGACATGTGCCCACTTCCAGAGCCATTTTAAGGCCATGGTGAAAGCTGAAGACAGCTACTTTGAATAAACTGTTATCCCCCAGCCATATTCTAGTTGCTCTTTTTTCATTTTTTAAAATACTTCAATTTTTGAATGAGATATCGTGTTTTCTTTTCCTTTTTTTGCAATGTATCAAATTTAGCCTGAACACCATGTATGTATGTGTGCACATGTGTGTGTGCTTACACACACACATATATATTAGGATGTTTGGAAAGTAACTGCGTTTTTTTCACCAATATAAAATATGAATCAACCAATCATGTCAGAGCCAAGTTTGAATGAGTGGAAACTGTCTAGAAATAGTATATCGTCTCTTCTATCCAGCAGCGTGTCATTCATAGTTATTTTGGTAATTAACTCCATGGAGGATGAGAACTTTATGAAACCACATATTTGCCATTGCTTACTGTATGAGCTTCAAAAGAAAAGTACTGCTAAAGAAGCTATGAAAAATATTTTTGAAGTGTATCTGGATGCAGTGACAACTCGTACATGTTGACTGTGATTTAAAAGGTTTAAATATGGTGATTGTAACATATTTGACAAGCCTCGCTCTAGAAGACAACCCACTCTGAAGGATGACCTTTTGAATGAGACTACTGTATCAGATCCACATCAAAGAACCAGAGATTTGGCACAAAAATTTGATGTGTAATGTTAAACTATCCATGAGCATTTCAAGCAAATTGGGAAAACATGCAGAGGGAATTTAGGTTCTACATGAGCTTACACTTGAGAGCTGAACACGACATTCCACCATCTGCAGTAGTCCTCTAACCAGGAATAACAACCTGTCATTTTTGCAGTGCATTGTTACAGGTGATGAAAAATGAGTTCTACATCACAACAGAAAACAAAAAAAAGAACAATGATTATTATGTAATGAGAAGGCAGTACCAACACCAAAACCAAAACCAGAACTCCATCCACAAACATCTTTGATCTGTGTTTGGTGGAACATAAAAGGTATCATCCATTACAAGCTACTGGAACATGGAAGGACCATCAATGCAGATGTCTGTTGCCAACAACTTGATCATGTAAATGAAAAATTAAGTTGAAAATGGCCAGCTTTGGAAAACAGTAAAGGTGTTATTCTCCAACATGGACACACTCTTCAAAGCAAACCCAAGAAAAAATAAGATCATTAAGATGGGAAGTTCTACATCCTCCATACTCACCTGACTTAGCACCTATGGATTTCCATCTGTTCCAATCACAAGAACATTTTATAAGTGGCAAAACATTCAGAAACAGAGAGGAAGTTGAAAACAGTCTTTGAGACTTTTTTTTCAGGAAAAGAAATAGGTTTCTTTGAACGTGACATGAAAATGTTACTTTTCCATTGGGCTGCAGTTGTTAAAAACATTGGTGATTACATTCTTAATTAAGACTATTTAAATAAACATAGTCTACATTTATTTTTATATCCTTTCTGGTAAAATGCAATTACTTGCCCAGCACCCTAATATATATATATTTTTTTTCTTTTATTCTTTTACTTGTTTCAATCACTTTACTGTGGCCATGCTGGAGCCCTACCTCAAAGTGTTTTAGTTGAAGAAATCGACTCCAGGGTTCATCTTTTGTAAACCTAGTACTTATTCTATTAATCTCTTTTGCCAAACTGCTAAGTTACAGGGCCACAAACTCACCAGCATTGGTTGTCAAGTAATGGCTGGGAAACAAACACAGACACACACATAAATACATATGCATATATATATATACACAATGGGTCTCTTTCAGTTTCTGTCTACCAAATCCACTCACAAGGCTTTGTTTGGCCCGAGGCTATTGTAGAAGACACTTGCCCAATATGCCACTCAGTGGGACTGAACCCCAAACCATGTGGTTAGGAAGCAAACTTATTACTGCATAACCATGCTTGCACCTACATACATATATGTATGTATATGTACATACATACATTTATATTATATATTTATATATTTCTTTCTCCCTCCTTTAATATCACTGTCTTTCAACCCATTCAACACAATTATTATTAATATTATTATTATTCTCTCTCTCGCTCTCTACTCTTTCCCTTCTCTGTCTCCTTTCATTCTCATTTCAATGACTTTAAAATCCCAAACAGCACCAAGTTGGCAGAAATATTAATCCACTGTAATCAATTACCTCATAATATTTAATTTCATGCCAATGTGTTTTGAGTTCACCACCTGCTGTGAGTGATTTTATTTTTTTTTATTCCTTCAGTAACATGTGTTTCAATGAACAAGTCAGTCTTGTACTAGACAGCACATGAACTTTGTAGCGTTAATTACCAGTACGAGGCCAATAATATATTGATTTCAAATTTTGGCACAAGGCCAGCAATTTCAGGGAACGGGTAAGTCAGTTACATCAACTGGTATTTTATCGACCCTAAAAGGATGAAAGGCAAAGTTGGCCTCAGCAGAATTTGAACTCAGAATGTACAGACAGACAAAATACTCCTAAACAGTTTGTCCAGCATGCCAGCTCGCTACCTTAACTAGTTTAGTTAATCAGTAGAATCAGTGCATGTGTTATAATTGGCAATATGACCCAACCAAGATACAATGTGTTTCAACACGTGTTTTCGTGTCAAGAATATTGCAAAACAAAATGCAAAAATGTAATTGTGTGGGTGCGTATGGAAAAATTCTTTCCAGACACACACACATACATATATATGTACATGCACATATACATACATTGGGGTATTGGAATATGCCATGCATGCTTTGGGGCACTGCCTAAATACCAATTTTGAGAAATTAGGTTTCTCAAAAATCGGAAGGAGAAAACTAATTCAAAGACTACAAATCCAAACCATCACTGGAACTGTAAAGATCTGTAAACCTTTCCAGAAGTATATCATTTAAGTATATACAAATCTGCATATATACATACAAAAATACCCTGTTGATGTTGTTGAAATTCCGGCTCTTTATTAGCAAGAAATTTTGAAATAGATCTGAATAATGACCTACATATGTACATTCATACATCCATACATACAGACATACATAAAACTCAGATCTGCACATATACATACAAACACACAAAAATACCCTGTTGATGTTGAAATTCCAATGAAGAAGCTTTGGTTCTAGGTTAGAAACTAGCTTTTTCTCTATTGGCAAGAAATCTTAAAATAAGACTAAATAATGACATACATATCTGATACATAGACATTCACAGATGTATATATATACATTCATATATACGTGTGGCAAAAAGCCTGTCAGATGCTCATATATACAATATATACACATAAACCTACAGGCATATACCAAATTCTCATAAGCCCATATCATACTTTTAACACATACACCTGTATACAAAACAGTGATTGACTTTTCTTGACAATCTTCAAGATAAATATAGATAATTGAAAAATCTTGCAATAAGCCCTGAAGAATTATATTGAAATTTATTTCAATGTTCAGCTTTTGAATTTGAAAGAATTTTTAAAGACATCATTTGTTTTTTTTTAAATATTTATATGTATATGTGTGTGATATTAAAAATCAATATTTTTAAGAATATTTTGTCATAAGTTATTATTTCTTATTTGTATTTTCAGTTATTTTTCAAAAATATTTCACATAAAGAAATTTTTTTTTAAATGTTTTAAAAAATTTCAGGAAAGAAGAGTAAGAAAATGTCAAGAATTTTTATATTTTGGGAATTCTCATTTTACCTTCCCAGGGATATTCAAATCGTCCTTTCCAGAGATTTAATATTCAAACCATTTCTCACACTCAAGCAACTAATCAGTATATTTATGTTACATTCAGTAGTAAACTTTATGCAAAAAGTTGAATGGAAGAATTCCAATAACATCAAAAACCATTATTTGCTGTTGTTTCCTTTCTAGGACTACCAGTTTTCCTAACCAGATGTATGTTTTGAAGTCATTTTAGAAGCATTATATGCTTCCTTGCTGGTGTTATGCAAAAGATGCAGAAAAAAAATTACATGACCCCATTGGCTGGCTGACTGGCTGGCTGGCTGGCTGGCCGGTTGGCTGTCTGGCAGGCTGTCTGTCTGGCTGGTTGGCTGGCAGTACGACATGCTAAACTGAATGAGCTGTAACTTTGATGTAAATCAATAAAATCAATAGATTCCATGGTACAATGTATGGCGGCCAGTTGTGTAATAATAAAGATGGCATGTTATATCAGTGAGGGATCTGCTTGAGAGAACACTGCAGATAGATATACATAGAGTTTTCATTCAGTTATAGTATTTCATTCACATATGTTACCATGGAAAATATTTGGAAGGTTATTTAACAACAACAAAATGAAAAATACAATACAATTAACAGCAGTAGCAGCATTTTAAGTTTTTTTTATTATTATTATTGTTATCAGTGGTGCTTAAAGATATGTAATTGGAAAGATGTATGATGCAGTATAATAAGTATATATATATGTATGGATATATATATATGTGTGTGTATATATGTATGTATATATATGTGTATATATATTTGTGTGGAGACACAATGGCCCAGTGGTATATTGCTGTATATTATTATGTATATGTATATATATATATATGTATAGGAGTATGGGTATATGCACTCATATGTATGTGTATATTATATATTATGGGTATGTACCCACTCTTGTATGGGTGTACCTCCTCTGATATTCATATTTAATTTAGTTTGTATTTCATAATCTCCGAAGAGGCCTTGTGATATTTTTGTAAGTGTCTCATTTATAACTACATATTAACCTATCACACATGGCTAATATGAGCATAATGAGACACCCATATCTGCATGGCTGAAACAGCTGTAAGATGTAGTTTATATTTATATTTGTATTTATTTATATTCACTTATACATACTGTACTTATTGTATCATATTACTCATTGATGTACATTGTTTTGTTCTATATTATTATGTTTGACCTTAATGTTCATATGTAATGCTTTAATAAATTATGTGATTGGGTATTATGATTGATTGATTGATTTTGATTGATTTTAGTTTCAGCTCATGAGCTGTGGCCATGCTGGGGCACCGCCATTATCTGGTAGTTGATTATTGATTAAGATGTATTTTTCCATTTTCTTATTTTGTATTATTAATTTGTGGTAAAACATTTTACCTTTGGCCATATAATACAGTAAATGAATCAAATGCATCGCAATTCTTAACATTTATGTATTAACTTTGTTGGGTGCTTTACTAGCAGTATATTGTATATATGTTATCCCATGGAGGGTTGCACTCACAACCCCTATCTCAATTTGTATATATATATATATATATATATGTATATGTATGTATATATGTATATAAAAAAGGAATACAACTCATCAGATAAGAGAAAGCAGAAAACAACAATAAATCAAGTAAATAGGTGAGCATCAAAGCTGTCCAGACTTTGCTCCCTCTGACTTTTGGTTCTTCCACAAGCTGAAGGAGAATGTCAGCATCAATCGGTTTGAAGACATTGAGAAGACAAAGGAGGTTGTGACAAAGGTCCTGGACTTTTACTTTGGAGGACATCATGAAGTGGCTGGAGCACTACAAGTGCATCAAATTCAGAGGATTTGAAGGCGATAAGAGTTTTGTACTTCTCGGAAATTAATAAATGTCAAGTAGATAGTGACATCCCATTCTTTCAGTTATCACCTCAAGTAATCACCATCACCATCATCATCATCATCATCCAGAAGCTGGCTACCCGCATGGTTCTTGGTCTCAAGCATTTGTCTTATGAAGAAAAGCTGAAGACGCTCGACCTTTATTCTCTAGAAAAACGACAACGCCGTGGTGATCTCATTCTTGCTCACAACATCATAAGCAGAAAGTGTAACCTCTCGAAAGAGCTGTCCTTTACTCCTGTTCCAGAGCGTAGGCTGCAGGGTCACTCCGAAAAGCTCTATCTGCGACGATTTCGTCTCAATCGAAGGAGAGGGGCTTTCTCTGTCTTGGTTGCAGATCCGTGGAATAAGCTGCCGGACAAGATAGTGAAGGTGCCAATGACTGCTCGGTTCAAAGTCTCTCTTGACCAGAAATGGCCTGAACTCTTTGCATGAACACACCTGTACATAACTCCATGTCCGCTACATGGCCTTGCTTTTTGCTTTTTGAGCCAAAAAATTAATTTAACTTATCATCATCATTTCACATCCCATGTCCATGCTGGCATGGGTTGGATGGTTTAATCAGGGCTGGTAAGTGAAGGGCCTGCGCCATACTCCAATCTCATTTAGCATGGTTTCTACAGTTGGATGCCCTTACTAATGCCAACCACTCCGAGTGTGTAATGGGTGCTTTTATGTGCCACCAGCATGGGTGCCTGTTGCATGACACCAGTATCTGCCATGACTTTAATTTCACTTAGCTTGATGGGTCTTCTTCTAAAGCACAGCATATTGCCAATGGTCTCAGTCATCTGCCATTGCCTTTGTGAGGCTCAACGCTTGAAAGGTGCTTTTTACATGACACCAGCATGAATGCCGGTTACGTGACATTGACAACAGCCACAACTATGATTTCACTTAGCTTGACAGGTTTTCCCGAGCATGACATATCACCAATGTCACTAGTCATACAATGATGTATAGGTCATTGCCAGTGTCGCTGTACTGGCTCCTGTGCAGGTGGCACGTAAAAAACACCATTTGAGCGTGGCCGTTGCCTGTACCGCATGACTGGCCCTCATGCCAGTGGCACATAAAAGCACCCACTACACTCTTGGAGTGGTTGACGTTAGGAAGGGCATCCAGCTTTAGAAACTCTACCAGATCAAAATTGGAGTCTGGTGCGGCCATCTGGTTTGCCAGTCCTCAGTCAAATTGGCCAACCCATGCTAGCATGGAAAGCGGACGTGAAACGATGATGAGGATGATGATGATGTTTAATTTCCTCATTGAAATTATGACTAGTCACTCTATGGAATATAAAAAAAAGAGCCCTCACTTGAAACACAGATAAGGATTGGTGATAGGAAGATCATTTTTTTGTAAAATCCTGTCTCAAGTTCCTGTCCAACTTATGCTGGCATAGAAAAACAGACATTAACCCTTTAGAATTCAGATTACATTGTCAAATGTAACGTTTATTCACAATATTTTGTATTAATCATGCTATATCTTGTAGCTTTGAGATTTTTGATGATGTAACCATTTTTCTATTTTTTCAGTGTCGGTGGTGGCGGTGGTGGTCATTGTCGTCATAGCAGTAGTGGTGGTAGTGGTAATTTTTATGGTGGTTGTCATTGTTGTCATTGTAGTAGTAATAGTAGTGGTTGTGGTGGTAGTAGTAGTGGTGGTAATATGGGTTAAGAAACAGGATATGTGTTAAACATTATGATAAGGTCAGTGTTCTGATGTGAGCATTGCTTTCTTTATTTAAAAAAATTACTCATGTTTCCATGAAATCCTAATATATCCTGCCCAAGGCATAGGTGTGACGTATGTGCCTAACATGTTTGCTTTATATGGTTACAAACCAGATAATGCTGTACTGAGCCCTTTATATGGAATTTCCGGAAATCCGAGAACACTGTTCAATATTGTGGAATATACTGCACCCTTTATTGAGTAGACAGATCCTGTTTTTGAAGTTGGTTAATTTGTATACAATGGGTTAAAAATAGTTTTTTGTTTTGTATGTTTTAAGTGAATTGATAAAGATAAAACATACATAGGTGTAGGCATGGCTGTACTTATGTTATGTTTAAGTGGTAAGAAGTTTGCGTCCCAGCTACATGGTTCCAGGTTCAATCCCACTGTGTTACACCTAGGGCAAGTGTTTTTTACTATAGCCTTGGGCTGACCCAACATTGTGAGTGGATTTGGTAGACAGTGACTGAAAGAAGCCCTGTCATATATGTGTGTGTGAGAGTGTGCCTTTCTGTCTGTGTTTGTCTCCCACCACTGCTTGACAACCAGTGTTGGAATGTTTACTTGAATAAGTAACAGGTTTATACATACATCTTTATGTGTGTGTGTGTATGACAAATTTCTACACAGTTTCTCTTATCAAATTAGCTAACAAGGCAAGAAACTTGCACAAGGTGCTATGCAATGGGGCCAAACCTGGAAGTTCATACTTGCAAAGTTCTCTCTCTCTCTCTCTCTCTATATATATATATATACATACACACATACATATACGTATGTATATATACACACACACACACACACATATATATATATACACATATATATGTATGTATATATATATATGTTTGTATGTGTATATATATGTGTGTCTGTGTTTGTCCCCCCCAACATCGTTTGACGACCGATGCTGGTGTGTTTACGTCCCCATAACTTAGCAGTTCGGCAAAAGAGGCCGATAGAATAAGTACTAGGCTTACAAAGAATAAGTCCTGGGGTTGATTTGTTCGACTAAAATGACTGAAACAAGTAAAAGAGTATATATATATATATATATGTATGTGTGTGGAGGCGCAATGGCCCAGTGGTTAGGGCAGCGGACTCGCGGTCGCAGAATTGCGGCTTCGATTCCCAGACCGGGCATTGCGTGTGTTTATTGAGCAAAAACACCTAAAAGCTCCACGAGGCTCCGGCAGGGGGTGATGATCCCTTCTGTACTTTTTCACTATTCTTTCTTTCACTCTTTCTTCTGTTGGACTGCTCGCTTAGCCAGCAATGTGGCATAATTCGAAGGCTAAAACAATGTGAATGCATTGTGACCAGCGATGTGTAGCAACATCTGATGGTCTGGTCGATCACGTGATCACGTGATATATATATATATATATTTATATATATATGTGTGTGTGTGTGTATGTATATATATATATGTGTGTGTGTGTGTATGTATGTATGTATGTATGTATGTATATACACAGGTTGTCCAGAAGTCACCCAACAGTAGATCAAAATTCCATAAATACTATCTGTAGTTCTGTATTGACTCGAATGGAAAAATGTGTCACTCAAGGACTTCAGCTTGAGCAATTTTCACGATGTTTCATATTTAGATGCTTTTATTAAATTCATTCAGTCGGGGGAACATAAATAAATCTTGGAATTAAATGATTTTCAGTTACTGTCAGGTGACTTTTGGCCTACTCTGTATATATACACACGCACACATATACATATATTTACATGTATATATATACACACATACATATATATATATATATATATATATATATATATATATATATATATATATATATATATATATGTATATATATATATATGCAAAAGTATGGAGCATTGCTGTTTTCATGAAGACCTGCGCACCACAACAGACTTAATGTCCTAAAATCAAGGTACCATGTACAAAGCACTCGCATTGGTGCCACATAAAAAGTACTGGTGATGGTGCCATGTAAAAAGCACCAAGTGCACTTTGTAAAGTACTTGGTGTTAGAAACCAAACCAAAACAGACTATGGAGCCTGCTGTGGCCCCTGATTTTGCTAGTTCCTGTCAAGCCATCCAACTCATGCCAGCATGGAAAACAGACGTAGTAATGTGATGATGATGAGGATGTGTGTGTGTTTGTGTTTATCTGTTTACAGTTCTGCTGGCAGTGGGTGACAACCCTCAGAAATGATGAGGGAGTGAGTTTCAGTCAAAGACACTAAAGGAGAAAAGTAAAGAGAATTTTCAACTTCTCTATTGTTTCATGGTACTCTTTCTCCCCCTCTCTCTCTCTCTCTCCAAGTCTTTTCTCTCTCTCTCTCTCCCTCCCTCTCTTCTCTCACTCTCTCTCTTCTCTCACTCTCTCTCTTCTCTCTCTCTCTCTCTCTCTCCTTCCTACTCTGTAAAGAACAATAAGCAGCAGTAGTCATGGTCACCAGTCAGGTCATCACACTAAGTATAGTTAAGGGGAAACAAAAGAATTATGATTAACAGTAAAGTATTTACAAAGAAATGAAACAGGAAGAAAGTTTTTCTTTGAAATTGAATGTGTTGTCATAATTTCCATTCACTAATTACCAACTGGGTCCAATGTGGAGGCACATGGCCTAGTGGTTAGAGCAGTGGACTCGCAGCCGAGGGATAGCGGGTTCGAATCTCAAACCAGACGTGTGTGTTTATGAGCCCCACCTAAGCCCCACATGGCTCCAGCAGAAGGCAATGGCGAACTTCTGCTGACTTTTTCACCACAACTTTCATTCTTTCCTCCTGCATCTTGCAACTCACCTGCAACAGACCGGCGTCCCGTCCAGGTAGGGAACATATATGCCAAGGAAACTGGGAAATCAGCCCTATGTGCCAGGCATGGCTCAAGAAGGAACAACTGGGCCCAATGGACCCAATATTTTTCTTTTAATTAAATTTTATTCAGACTACCACTATTTCTTAGCTACATTAACAATGCTATCAGGTGAATGAAGAATTACTATTTCTCACAAATTTTCACAAAAAAAAAAAGAAATACAGCTTACAGAATATATCATGAATTTTAAAAATTACAAAAATACAGAATTACAGCTCTTCATGGCAGTGAATGCAGACAACATTGGAATGTTCTTGGCAAACATGGATATTACAATTTTTGCATGTAGTATGAGTTTTCCTGATCTATTTTGGGGCCACGCAAAGAACATCTTCCTTTTTGCTTTGGCTGAGGAATCTCAAATGAGGTTGAAGATCATCTTCTTTTCTTGTTTGGTTGAGAAATGTTAGCAGAATTAGAAGATTGTTTGTCATGTTCTTGTTTAGCATTAACTCCTTTCCTAACTGAATAAGTTACTGTTTTCTTTTATCCTTGAAACTTTGCAAGTGAAGCTGTTTAGCAACAATGAAAGCATTCACAGTTAGAGCAGCGGACTTGCGGTCAAGGGATAGCGGGTTCGAATCTCAGACTGGGCATGTGTGTTTATGAGCAAAACACCTAAGCTCCACGTGGATCCAGCAGAAGGCAATGGCGAAATTTTGCTGATTCTTTCACCACAACCAATCATGCTGTGGAATATAACCATAGGCCATCTTTGAGTCATTCTTTTGCAAGTGTATGTCCTTGCCATCTTATCTATGGTTTCTACTCCTCCTTTTGTTTTGTTGTAACATGCAATAACTTCAGGTTTATTTTCAGCACTTTTTTTAATCAATTGAAGGCTGAGAGTGCATTGTTCTCATAAGTGTGTCTACATAATTTTTCCTAGAACAATAATACAGGATTATAGAATCCTTTAGAAATCAAAAGATTGTGCTGTTGATTTCTCTTTCTTTTTCATTTATGAAAGCACTTGTAAGTTCAACTCTGTTCTTTCTAATTGTTCCAACTGAAGTAGTTTTCTTTCCAAGCAGCTTTTGGGTCAATCCTAGACTTGTAAAAAAATTATCACAAGTTATAATGCAACCAATATTTTCAAGTTCTTTTACTAGGTCTTCAACAACTCTTGAAACTTGATTCATCTCTCCCGTTTACTGGGTCTTTTCCAGTGTCGATTTGCATTTTCCAGGCATAAAATGTTTCACGGTTGCATATTTCCCTGGCTTTGAAGGAATATATACCTGGAATGAACAGCACCCTCTGAATGAAACTAATTGTTCATAAACTGTCATGCATGCCCATGGAACATATCCATCTTGCAAATTCTGATCCCACATTTCAAATACTTCTCTTATGGGCTCCAATTTATCATCACTTCTGTTTTTTCTTCTTGCGCTAGCATCATCAAAGCACAATACTTGTAAAATTTGTTGGACTGAACACTTTATTAGAATGAAGGATAGCAGGATCCCAAAGCAGATGCTATATGGGGAACTTGAGAATGGAAAGAGACCCCGGCAGAAACCAAGGCTGTAATTTAACCCTTTAGTGTTTAAACTGGCCATATCCAGCTCAAATATTCTACATGTTTTATATTCAAACTGGCCATATCTAGCCTCTCACACCTAACCTACATTGATATTCTAAAAATAAACTATCACATCATTGAAACCTCAAAGCTATAAGATAATGCATGATTAATTCAAAACAATTTAAATAAAAAATATATTACATTTAACAGAGTAATCTGAACACTAAAGGGTTAAGGACTGTGTCAAGTCCTCATTAAAGGCCTGTGATATGCAGGAGACTGACTAGGAGAGCAATGCCTGTCATCACCACAGATGGAGGAAGCAGGTTAAGGAGAGGGTCGACACCTTTGAAAGAGCGCGTATTCTTCAAGGAATAACTTAAGCGTGCTGCTCGAAAGTGCACTGCTGTTGTAGTGAATGGGGAGAGCTTGATCTGCAATGTTTGCAGTCGTGTATCCTTGTCAAGAGCAGGGCTCATTAGCCACC
>NC_043020.1:17027759-17042759 GCF_006345805.1 Octopus sinensis
GTTGTGGTGAAAGAGTACAGCAGGGATCACCACCATCCCCTGCCGGAGCCTCGTGGAGCTTTTAGGTGTTTTCGCTCAATAAACACTCACAACGCCCGGTCTGGGAATCGAAACCGCGATCTTATGACCGCGAGTCCGCTGCCCTAACCACTGGGCCATTGCGCCTCCACGGTGGACCTCTATAGCCATTTGATGTTTAAAAACTAATTATATAAAAACTTCTTTCAAAATTCTTATTTAGTTTTTCACACATTAACTTGTGTAGGTTGAATTATGTAAAATGTTAAAGAAAGAAACCTAACCGTTTCTTGTAACACATACCAACATATACATCTGAAGTAAAATATTTTCAGGGGCCCTTAAAATACTATTGTGGATTCTCAATTTACTATTTTGTTGTGTGGATCCCCAAAATATCTTATATGGACCTTCAGAAGTCATTTGGAACCCAGTTGAGAACCATTGAGCTACAAGATTTTGGGGGATCCACACACAAAATAGTAAATTAAGAATCTACAATAGTATTTTAAGGGCCCCTGAAAATATTTTACTTCAGATGTATGTGTTGGTATGTGTTACAAGAAACGGTTAGGTTTCTTTCTTTAACATTTTACATAATTCAACCTACACAAGTTAATGTGTGAAAAACTAAATAAGAATTTTGAAAGAAGTTTTTATATAATTAGTTTTTAAACA
Source organism: Octopus sinensis (assembly GCF_006345805.1). Lineage (NCBI taxonomy): Eukaryota > Metazoa > Mollusca > Cephalopoda > Octopoda > Octopodidae > Octopus > Octopus sinensis. The sequence goes on from NC_043020.1 coordinate 17,028,456, forward strand.
TCAATTGGCTATAGGGGTCCACCAGAATAAAATAGTAATCAAAGGGGTCCATAGATGAAAAAAAATGATTGAGAACCCCTAGTGTACTATCAACCATGACATCCTGAGACTCTTACCTACTGACATGGTGTTTGACAGTAGATGAGTCTCCTGACCTGTAAAATTTGTCCTTCCCCCAAAAAACAAAAGACCATATACCTCAATTTAGTCACGTGTTTTCAAGGATAAGGTATAACTGTTACACTGAAATTCCTCACGGAAGTAATTTGAACATTAGTTACCTTTGCTAAAGGTGGCGAGCTGGCAGAAAGGTTAGCACGCCGGGTGAAATGCGTAGCCGTATTTCGTCTGCCGCTACGTTCTGAGTTCAAATTCCGCCGAGGTCGACTTTGCCTTTCATCCTTTCGGGGTCGATTAAATAAGTACCAGTTACGCACTGGGGTTGATATAATCGACTTAATCTGTTTGTCTGTCCTTGTTTGTCCCCTCTGTGTTTAGCCCCTTGTGGGTAGTAAAGAAATAAGTTAACTTTGCTCAAGCTTTCTGTCTGTCTATTTCTGAATGAGACTGGTCACCCTGTTCACAACTTCTACTTAATCAAGTGAAGACCTGGACCCAAACAGTTTAAACTAGACCCTGGGCCCAACAACTAAAGCTGATGATTGCATTGATTTCCTCTTCAGGTGCTGAATTGTACACCTGTTGACTCAATGTGTATCCCTGTTAAGTAGTACTTACTCAATATGGCAACAACTACCTAAATTTCTAATGTGTTTTACACTGTGATAGTCACATCATCCAAGTATGCTGACACAGGCGTCCTGGGCCCCAGTTCATGCAGGATGCAGAATCAACATCTCCAGCTTCCATGTTAATGGTTAAAGCACCAAAACACAGAATTGAAAATAGGTGTTCTCAATACGTGTAGGAGTGGCTGTGTGGTAAGTAGCTTGCTTACCAACCACATAGTGCCAGGTTCAGTCCCACTGCATGGCACCTTGGACAAGTGTCTTTTACTATAGCCTCAGGCCAACCAAACCCTTGTGAGTGGATTTGGTAGATGGAAACTGAAAGAAGCCCATCGTATATATATATATATATATATATATATATATATATGTATGTATGTGTGTATATGTTTATGTGTCTGTGTTTGTCCCCCCAACATCGCTTGACAACCGATGCTGGTGTGTTTATGTCCCTGTAACTTAGCGGTTCGGAAAAAGGGACCGATAGAATAAGTACTAGGCTTACAAAGAATAAGTCCTGGGTTCAATTTGCTCGATTAAAGGCAGTGCTCCAGCATGGCCGCAGTCAAATGACTGAAACAAGTAAAAGAGTAAAAGAGGAGTCTTTGATGGAGTAAATGCGTGATTTTTCAAATGGTTTTTACAGGTAGCCATTTAGTTTGATCACTAAACATATACCATTGTACATTGTGGAGATTCAGTCTCAGAAGGTGAGACCAAATCCAGCTGCACTGAGAACAACTGTGAGGTAATGTTGATGGACCATGTTAGCAATTTAAACTGATCTAAATTGATCAGATGTCTTTGAAATGACTATAAACTACACCTGTTAGTGGGGCCCTGATTTGGGAGTTGCAGGATTTTGTGGAATGTGAAACCACCTCATATTCTCTATTGTTCCTTGGTCTACTCTGACCTGGAGTAGTAACACCAGGTCAGATATTTGCTCGCAGAGAGAATGACCCTTGACCATTTCCTCATTTGAAGCATGAAGGGTGCATTATGCATGCTAGGGCACATATTCTGAAACAACAGAGAGCAAAAGCTGTTCGATGGGTTCACACAGAAAAGGTGGAGCATGGTATACAAAATCAATTCTGTATTCTCAAAAGATGATGCAGCTTACACCCTAGACACACAGATGTGCCCCTTGGTCATGTAGATAAAACTTGCATAAAACTGTTGAAGACTTACTTGATAATTAAAAGATATTGTTATATTTTGGGATGGTCATTTTTGTTTTCTTGCCAAGAGAAGATAATAATCAATAATTGAGACAACATAAAACCGATTTTGTGTCAATAACATAATGGCGAATCAGTGTTCTTGCATCCATAGCTGTTCTAGTTTAGAATGTATCTGGAATGCTCTCTATAAATGCCTCAATAATATTCATTTACCAAAAATATTTATATATTACTTTCAACAATAGTTTTAAAGTGGCCAACTTCTTAGACTTTACTCTAGATTTAAACTCTGGGTTATACTACTCCTAACCCAATGAATGTCTCCAGTATATTAACATTAAGTCTAATCACCCTAGATCTGTCTTAAATTATATTTTTAATAGTTTTTCCTCAAGAATTTCCAATCTCTCAGCAAATGAAAATATCTTTGATAGTCATGATTCAAGCTGTGATCAGGCTCTACATATTAGTGGTTTCTCCTATGAAATATTGCATGTTCACAATACTAGGTTCAAAATTATGTTGGAACTACTTTTTCCACTTTACAGCTATACTACAGCTAATCTTGATAATGTCATTAATCCTAAAAAGGTTGCAACTAAGGATAATGAACATATTTCTGTTAATTATGATACTAGGACTGATTGTCGATATAATTCCCACTTTCATAAATCCTTCTCCTTCAAAGTAAACTACCAATACTGACTACAGCTCTCTAGTTATGCAGTAACTACCTAACAGATATTAGTTTTGGAGAACACAAGAATTATATACCTGGTAAAAAGAAAGAAGGCATGAGCTGGCACAAACGTTAGCATGCTAGGCGAAATGCTTAGCGGCATTTCATTTATTTTTACATTCAATTCAGAGTCCAAGTTCCACCAAGGTCAACTTTGCCTTTCATCCTTTCGAGGTCGATAATTTAAGTACCAGTTATGCACTGGGGTCGATGTAATCGACTTAATCCCTTTGTTTATCTTTGTTTGTCCCCTCTATGTTAGCCCTTTGTGGACAATAAAGAAATAAGAAAGAAGGCATGAGTTTTATGGTTTTTATTACCATTTTGTTTAGAAGTTAAATCTCTGCCTAAAGTAGTCTTCAATATTCTTTAATCAAATTTCACTCTTCAAAGTATATAAAATCCCATATTTAATATGTCCACAATCAAACTTTCTCATTCTACCAAACCTAATCTTGGATCCATCATTCTTGCATTAAATACACAGAAACTTGGTAGCATCTGAATTCATAATGTTTACAGACAAAATGCCACTAAGCATTTTATTTGGTATGCTAATGATCCTACCAGCTGATGATAATGATAATAATAATAATTGTTATTATTATTTCAAATTTTTGCTACAAGGGCAGCTTGTGGGAGGTGTGGATGAATCAATTACATTTTATCGACTTTGAGAGGATGAAAGGCAAAGTTAACTTTGGTGGAATTTGAATAGAGATGGATGAGATGCTGAAATTTTGCCCTGTGTGCTAATGATTCTGCCAGCTCACTGCCTTAATAATAATAATAATAATAATAATAATAATAATAATAATAATAATGATAATAATGGTAATGGTGACTTCCATAACTACAATGATGAGAAACAATGCACTGACCTTAACTCATAATAAGAAATCTAGTTGTGGAAATACCCAACAATTGCCCTTTGATGGGTCATTGTTTGGTATAATGTTGTTCATAAATGCACTGTCTCTACTACACACCAAAATTCCATCAAAATATACAAAGAGTTGACTGATTTTAAGAGACATTACTTGGCACATTTTTGCTCATTCTCTAACTTTAAACATAAATATATTTTGCTGGCAAATTATATCCATTATCTCAAGGCCAACTATATATTGCATAACATATCCTATTCTATCATTAAGACTGGAAGATCATTCCAAGATGATCACACTACATGCAGTTTGTATAGCAGAGTATCTACTGAGGTAATATGCGAGAATAATGACATTCTCGCTAATAATATTTATTATGGTGTGATATAATCATATTCTGCTAGCATAGATGTTTCAAAATACTTCCCTTTTACCATAGATCAACCTGCTCAAATCAGCTTAGATAACTATAAGCCCTCTATTATGATTAGACTTTCTCATCTCTGCTTTTCCGTTACAACTGTGCGGTTTTAACTACATTGTCTTGCTTGAATTATGACCTATTGTAATTTGAATGGTACTTAAAATATTTCACACTTTTCTTTTAGGCACATAATAGTTATTTTGGCTTCTTTTTATCATTCATTCATATATATTTATATTTTTATTTAATTTTTTGGAATAGCGCCATTCTTATTTACAAGAGACACTTATACTAAATCAGGTCAACAACAAGTTACTTTGTTTCTTTTACATATGTCATACCCTCTTTCTTTTCAATAGATTTCCTTTGATCTCCTCTCCCTATCCTACCTTTCTCTGTACTTTGTTTTGAATGGTCCCCAACTTTCTCTTTCTTTCTCTCCTTTCTTGTTTTCTTTTTTCTTTTCTCTCTTTTCACTCCATACTTTTTACTAATACATTTTGCTCTTAACTTCATTTTCTTTCTCTCCTTTTTCTCTATTCACCTCTCCATTATTAACCCTCCCCTGTTCCTCCATGTGTTCTTATCATGAATATGTGTCCAGCTTCTATTGCCGTTGCCATTCATCCTTCTGAAGAAAATATTCAGAGATTCCTGCTTAAAAATACCTGCATATCAAATTTCATTTCCAGTTCATCATATTTTGCTTGTTTGCTGTGTGTAATATTGCCTCATTATGTAGACCAGTTTGCACTGTATGTATTCTAATATCAGCCATTCAGCAAAATTTTGAAAGTGCTGTAAAGGACTGTCTTTGTCCTGTTACGTGTATGGATAACAACTCATATAATGAATTCCTGCTATCTATAATTGTTTGCCCATATTTTGTCTTTATACATAGATAGGTATGTTATGTAATTATTATATATATATATATATATATATATATATATATATATATATACTATATAATGTATATATCGCCAGTCACCGTGACTGCCAGGCTATCAGATGTTGCTACACATCGCTGGTCACAATGCGCTTCGCATTGTTTTAGCCTTCAAATGACGCCACCCCGCTGGTTAAGTGGGCAGGCCAACAGAAGAAAGAGTGAGAGAAAGTTGTGGCGAAAGAGTACAGCAGGGATTGCCACCACCCTCTGCCGGAGCCTTGTGGAGCTTTAGGTGTTTTCGCTCAATAAACACTCACAACGCCCGGCCTGGGTATCGAAACCGCAATCCTACGATGGCGAGTCGGCTGCCCTAACCACTGGGCCATTGTGCCCCCACATATATATATATATATATATACATATATTCGAACATAGGAGCACTCTGTCGGTTACGACGACAAGGGTCCCAGCTGATACGATCAACGGAACAGCCTGCTCATGAAATTAACGTGCAAGTGACTGAGCAATCCACATACATGCGTACCCCTAACATAGTTCTCTGGGATATTCAGCATGACACAGAGTGTGACAAGGCTGGCCCTTTGAAATACAGGTACAACTCATTTTTGCCAGTAGAGTGGACTGGGGCAACGTGAAATAAAGTGTCTTGCTCAAGGACACAATCGTGAGCCGAATGCCTTAACCACTAAGCCACATGCCTTCACAAACCTAATGTTCAAACATACATACATACATAAAGTATACAAATCTGCACATACATGCATACATACATTCATAGAAACAAAAATAGCCTGTTGTTGATGTTGAAATTCCAATGAAGAAGCCTTGGATCTAGGTTAGAAACCGGTTCTTTCTCTATTGGCAAAAAATCTTGAAATGAACTGAATAATGACATACATACATACATATATATTTGAAAAGGTGAAATGAAATTACACACACACACTAGGAAAATAATTTCTTCCACAAAGGTTAGTAACATCCTGATAAAAGATTTTATAACTTTTTTTAAAACAAATTTTTTAAAAATCCCTTTTATACTTAAAAACTGTATAAAGTAATTTCCGCGAATACTTTCAAGTATATATATATATATGATGGAGTTATATGCATTTAATCTGATGAGATGGACATGTCCTATACATGAAACCAAGTTGTGTAGAGAGAAGTCAAACTGTCATAAAATATAACCATATATATATGTATGCATGTATATATGTGTGTGTATGTATTAATATATCATCATCATCGTTTAACGTCCGTTTTCCGCGCTGGCACAGGTTGGACGGTTCGACCGGGGTCTGGGAAGCCAGGGGCTGCACCAGGCTCCAGTCTGATCTGGCAGTGTTTCTACAGCTGGATGCCCTTCCTAATGCCAACCACTCCGCGAGTGTAGTGGGTGCTTTTAACGTGCCACCAGCATATATATATATATATATATGTATGTATATATATATGGGTGTGTGATATGAAGTTAGCTTCCCAACCACATAGATCCAGGTTCAGTCCCACTGTGTAGCACCTTGGGAAAGTCTCTTCTTCTAATGCCTCAAACTGACCAAAGCCTTGTGAGTGGACTTAGTTGACAGAAACTGAAAGAAGCCTGTCATAGAAACATATATCTATGTGTGTGTGATTTTGTGTCTGTGTTTTCCCACCACCACCACCACCACTTGACAACTGGTGTTGGTGTTATGTGTATTTACATCCCTGTAACTTAGCAGTTCAATAAAAAAACCAAAAGAGTATCTGGCTTAAAAAAATTAAGTCCTGGGGGTCATATATATATATGTATGTATGTATATATGTATGTATGTATGTATGTATGTATGTATGTATGTATGTATGTATGTATGCATTTATGTATGTATGTATGTATGTATGTATGTATGTATGTATGTATGTCTGTGTGTATGTATTCTTGTGTGTATTTAGTATGTATGTACTTGTATGTATGTATGTATGTATCTTTGTATGTATGTCTGTGTGTATGTATTTATGTATGTATGTATGTATGTATGTATGTATTTATGTATGTAGGCAGGTAGGTGGGTAGGTAGGTTATTTTGTAATCTCCGCCAAGGTTGACTTTGCCTTTCATCCTTTCGAGGTTGATAAATTAAGTACCAGTTATGCAATGGGGTCGATGTAATCGACTTAATCCCTTTGTCTGTCCTTGTTTGTCCCCTCTGTGTTTAACCCCTTGTGGTTAGTAAAGAAATATATTTTGTAATTTTGACACTCTATTCGCTTACTTCTGTTCTTACTGGTGGCATTGCTCCTTGCCCTTTTCCCTTCCCTCTTCTACATGTCTCAGCACTGACTACTTTCCATATTTGTTTAGTGTATAAGACACCACTCCATCTATACTGATGCCAGCCAACAACTTCTGCTCCCTAAAAGCGACATGTGAATGAAACACTCTCTCTGGTGGTGGCACCACAAAATGTACTCATGGTTCCGGGTTCAGTCCCACTGCATGGCACCTTGAACAAATGTCTTCTACTATAGCCTCAGGCTGACCAAAGCCTTGTGAGTGGATTTGGTATACCGAAACTAAAAGAAACCCATTGTGTGTGTGTGTGTGTGTGTGTGTGTGTGTGTGTGTGTGTGTGTGTGGTTGTGTGTATGCTTGTGCGTCTGTGTTCATCCCCACTCCATCACTTGACAACTGATGTTGGTGTGTTTATGTCCCTGTAACTTAGCAGTTCAACAAAAAAAGACTGATAGAATAAATACAAAGCTTACAAAGGATAAGTCCTGGAGTCAATTTGCTTGACTAAGAGGCAGTGTTCCAGCATGGCCATAGTGAAATAACTGAAACAAATAAAAGAATAAATTATTAGGCAAAATACTTAACATCATTTCATCCATCTTTACATACAGTGTTCAAATTTTGATGAGGTTGACTTTGCCTTTCATCCTTTCAGGGTCAATAGAATACTCTTTTACCCTTTTACTTGTTTCAGTCATTTGACTGTGGCTATGCTGGAGCACCGCCTTTTAGTCAAGCAAATCGACCCCAGGACTTATTCTTTTTAAGCCTAGTACTTATTCTATCAACCTCTTTTGCCAAACCGCTAGGTTACGGGAATGTAAACACACCACCATTGGTTGTCAAGCAATGTTGGGGGAACAAACACAGGCATACAAACATATACACACACATCCATATGTATATGTATATATATATATACATACATATATATGACAGGCTTCTTTCAGTTTCCATCTACCAAATCCACTCACAAGGCATTGGTCAGCTCGAGGCTATAGTAGAAGACACTTGCCCAAGGTGCCATGCAGTGGGACTGAACCTGGAACCATGTGGTTGGTAAGCAAGCTACTTACCACACAGCCAGATAGCAAGCTGCAGAATCTTTAGCATACCAGGTGAAATGCTTAGCGGTATTTCATCTATCTTTACGTTCTGAGTTCAAATTCCGCCAAGGTCGACTTTGCCTTTCATCCTTTCGGGGTTGATAAATTAAGTACCAGTTGCATACTAGGGTCGATCTAATCAACTGGCCCCCTCCCCCAAAATTTCTGGCCTTGTGCATAGAATAGAAAAGAATAAAATAGGTACCAGTTGAGCTCTGGGTTAGGTGTAATTGATTTATCCCTTCCCCCCAAAATTGCTGGCCTTGTGCCACAATTTGAAACCAATATTCTCTGGAAAGTGGTTGAGAAACTAAGCAGAGAATACATATGATTCTAAGGTCCATTTCTTCAATTTCTCTTGTGTTGGTGCCAGGAAAAGCACGCCCAGTACACTCTGTAAAGAGGTTGGTGATAGGAAGAGCATCCTATCTTAGAAACCAGGCCAAATACAAATGACCCCTGCAAGCATTGGTCTATGGAAGCAGTAACTCCCAACTGCAGATGACTCAGAATGCGACAACCTTTCAGACCATGCCATCATGGAAAGTGGCCATAAAAATATTGATGATGCTGATGATGATGATGATGGTGGTGTTGTGGTATGGTAGTGGTGGTGGTAATGATGATGGTGGTGACAGTGGTGGTGGTTATGATGCTGATGCTGATGTATGTGTGCAGGTGTTTGTGTGTGTGTGTGCGTGCATGCGTATGTGTGTATTCATGTATCCTCTGAGTTACAGAAGCTATGGTTATAGTTATGGAGGTCATTGCAATATTTGTTTCCATCCGTGCCCCACCCTCCATCCCGCACAAAAAACAAAAAAAAACAATTATAAGAAAAAAAGTAAAAAATTTTCCATGGGATCCCATTTCAATTTTTAGCATGGAAGTCCTTAGAAAAACAGGTTCATGTTACGGAATTCCACATTATGGAAAATCATTTAAGAACACAACCCTTCCACAATGTGGAGGATTACTGCATATGTATGTGTGTGTGTGTATATATATATATATACACATAAAAAATATATATGTGTGTGTGTATGTATGTATATATGCAGGTATGGTATATAACCTATATATATATGGTACACATATATATACATATGTAAATATATATATATATTATATATATATATTATATATATTATCTATATATACACCATATATATACATGTATACATATATATGCACACATATATATATGTATATACACCACACACACATATATATTATATATACATACCTATATATATATATATATATATATATATATTATATATATACATTCATTTTAGACTCTCCCCAGACACAGCAGTATTATATATACAACACACACACACACACACACAGACATATATATATATATGCACACGCACATATAAATATATATATGTATATATATGTATGCATGCATATATACATGAACACACACACATATATATATATATACATACATACATATATATATATATACATTTCGTTTATGACTCTCCCCAGACACAGCAGTATATAATATATATATATATATATACACACATACACACAGACATATATATATATACATGCACACGCACATATAAATATATATATGTATATATACGTATGCATGCATATATACATGAACACACACACATATATATACATACATATATATATATATATTTCATTTATGTCTCTCCCCAGACACAACAGTATATATATATATATATATATACACACACACACAGACATATATATATATATGCACATGCACATATAAATATATATATGTATATATATGTATGCATGCATATATACATGAACACACACACACACACACACACACACACAGATACAGAGTCTGAAGAAAGACAGATATAAAGATTTACAACTGAAAAAAAAAGACTTTTTTTCAAGCTTGTCTCTTTTCCCATAAACAACTCAAAATAAATGTCACTACCACCACCACCACCACCACAACTACTATAGCCACAACTACCACAGCCATCACTACTACAACAATACTACTACCACCACCACCACCACCACAACCACCACAAATGCCACCACTACCAACATCACAACCAACCATACCAGAACCATGATTGTTGCTGCCACCACCATCGTCACGACCACCAACTACTGCCACTACACTACTACTAGCAGTACCACCATCACCACCACTACTGTTGCAGTGTCACCAGCACCTTTATCAACACTAGCATCTACAATTTTTTCCACTATAGCAGTACCACTACCACCACAGCCACCACCACCACCACCACCAGAATGCCACTACAGCAGTGTCACTACAGTAATGCAACCCAACACTGCCACTGTGCCGCCATACTAATACAGCAGTATGTTCCCTACCTCCTCCTCTTCCTCCTCCTCCACCACTACCACCACCACCACCACCACCACTACAACTGTGCCACTACCACCACTGCCACTTCCACCATCACTACTACTACATCTACCACTACAGTAGTATCATCATTGTCATCACAAACACAACCCACCACCACCACCACTACCACCATCCCACCACTATCCACGCCGCTGCCACCACCCCATCACTATTGTCACCACCATCACCACCACTACCACAACCACCAGCACCACCACCACCACCACTAGAGCAATACCACCAGCACCACCACCACCACCAGAGCAATACCACCAGCACCAGCACCACCACCACTAGAGCAATACCACCAGCACCACCACCACCACTAGAGCAATACCACCAGCTCCACCACCATCACTAGAGCAATACCACCACCATCACCACCATCATCACCATCATCACCATCACTATCACCACCATTACCACCACCACTATTGCCGCTACCACCACCACTACAGCAGTACAGTGTAGACAGTAGCAGTGTAGAAGGAAGGAGAGAAAGATGAGTCAGCTTATTATTATGTTGTTGCTCCATGTTGCAATATTAGAATATCTGATTCTCTTTTGCAAGGGACTCCGTTTCTTGATCTGGATCTAGATCTGGTTCTAGCTCCCTCGCGTCTCTGATTCCAGTTGCAGGAGACACACAGTCTCACACACACACACACACCCACACAAACACACACACACGTGTGTACGCACAGAGACACATGCACACACACATAGATGTATATGCATGCATACACATACACGTATGGGTATACACACACACACACACACACACACACAGACATCCTATACCTGACACTGGTGTACAGACAGACAGGCAACTAGTCACATAAGCATACAGACAGATGTATACACACACACACATGACACACACACACACACACGACACACACACACACATACATACACACATGTATACATACACTCATACAAACATACAGTTACATAGATATACACACAGACATACAGACATACATACACTCATACACACAGACACGCTTAGATATACACTCATATATACACACAAAAAGAGAGTTGCATAGACATACAGACATATACACACACTCATACACACAGACACGCATAGATATACACTCATATATACATACACACAAATAGAGAGTTGCATAGACATACACACAGACGTACTCACAGACATACAATCAGACACACAAGGCATACATTCACACAGACAGACAGACAGACGTATACGCATAATACAAGCTGATACACATACACAAAGATATACATACATGTACACAGACAGACACAATCACACACACAATACACACATCATAGATAACATACACACACACACACACGCGCACACTGGTTTATACTGATATACAACGGAGATATAGGTATATACACACAAGCAGATAAACATATATACAGACACATACACACTGAGAAACATATTCACACACACACACACGCACACACACACACACACACACACACACACACACACACATACACATATACACACACGCACAAAGCCAATCAGACAGGCAGCTCTCATTCCAGTCGTGGATGGCCGCATACAGACAGACAGACAGAGATTTTGTATGTCACACTGGTGTGGTGGGCAAACACACACATACATACAAACACACACACACACACTCATTTTTTTACACACACACATGCAAACTCATGCATGCACATACATATACAGACACACAAACACACATATATCCATGTCCACAAACTCACACATCTTGTTCCATTTGTGGGCACAGACATTTCTGCATGATGCTGGTACTGCTGTAGACAAACAGACAGACAGACACATAAGCAGATACACACACACACACCAACAACATACACACAACATACACACACACACACACACAACATACACACACAACATACACACAACATACACACACACACACACAACATACACACACACAACATACACACATACATACATGACCATTCCTATATATCTCTCATTCCACATACATGCGCACACGCACACACACACACATACACACAAATACAAACACATACATACACACACCTACACAACCAACCATACACATACACATGCAAAAAAATACACACCAAAAAATGTAAACACACATAAACATATGCACATACACACACACAAAATAAATGCAAATAGCCACACACATACACACACACAAGAAAATGTAAATATGAATAAACATGCACACACATAAAATAAAAATAGTAACACACATACATCCACATGCATACACATATACACATATACTCACATACACACACACATACTCACACACATACTCACACACATACACACACACATACTCACACACATACACACATACTCACACACATACACACACATACTCACACACATACTCACACATACTCACACACATACACATACACACACTACACACACTACACACATACTCACACACATACATACACACATACTCACACACATACACACACACATACATATTTATATATAAAAATGTACATAAAAATAAACAAACTTATTCCCTCAATATGCATACATACACACACCACACACACACACACATACGCGCGCATGCACACACACACACACAGATACATACACGTTTGCGTGTATTCCCCACTTAATGATGATGAAGAAATCTCATTAAAGTTGGAGCTGTGACAACTCAAAAGTGAAGAAATGATATGAAATATAAATTATGAGATCAGAAAAAAAGAAGAGGAGGAGGAGAAAGAAGGAAGGAAGGAAGGAAGGAAGGAAAGAAAGAAAGAAAGAAACTGTATTTGCTGCTCAGAATATCAGATGGACAGTGTTGATATGGTGGGAGAGAATATATATGCACTTCATCATCATCATCCTTTTTACGTCTATTTTTCCATGCTGGCATGGGTTGGACGGTTTAACCCTTTTGTTACCAACCCGGGTGAAACCAGCTCTGGCTCTGAGTACAAATGTCTTGTTTTCATAAGTTTTTAATTAAAATCTTCCACCAAACCTTAGTCACAATTTATGTTCCTAACACTAGCTGAATGATAACTAAGTTATTTTACTAAAGTATTTGTTATATTTGAAGTAACTGAAAGAAACTCAGAGCATCTCAAAATAAATACAGTAACAAAAGGGTTAACCAGAGATGACAAGCTGGAGAGCTGCTGCACCAAATTCTCGTCTGATTTGGTTTGGTTTCTACAGCTGGATGCCCTTCCTAACACCAACCACATTGCAATGAGAGCTGGGTGCTTTTAACATGGTACTGCATAAGTGCCTTTACATGACACCAGCATGAGTGTCTTTCATGAGGCACCAGCAAATGACCCTTGCAGGCCAATCTTCTTCATGAGAGGGAGTGCCCTTAACACTTCTGCTCTAGTTGACAGGTCTTCTTGAGTACAGTAAAGCACCTGGTATTTCATTGTATATATGTGTGTGTGTGTATATATATATAACAATAAACGTCACCCTTTTCAAGCCTAGCCAGGCTCATGGGCCCGGTTTCCTGGTTTCTGTGGCATATGTGTTCCCCTCAGCTGGATGGGATGCCAGTCCAGCGCAGCATTACTCAAGAAACAGGAAGAAAGAGTGAGAGAAAGTTGGGGCAAAAGAGTACAACAGGGGTTGCCACCCCCACCCCCTGCTGGAACCTCAT
>NC_043020.1:17050259-17080259 GCF_006345805.1 Octopus sinensis
ATTTATATATTGATCAATTTATCAATCTCTCCCATCCTCTCTCCCTCATTTTCCTCCCCCTCTTTTTCTCTGCCTCTCTCTCTTTCCCTCTCTCTCTCTCTCTCTCTCTCTGCCTTATCATCTATCTTTCAATTTGATTATGTTTATCTAACAATCTGTTTCTTTGTGATTTTAACTCTTTTGCCCATAAAATTAACCCTATCCTTCTCTAGTATATAAATATAAATATGTAATTGCCTTTTGGACATAAAATTTTTTTATATACAGCAGTAATAACTTTTTTCCTGGTGATGCCTTCTCTGTATGTTGTGAAAACACAATTTTTTCCCCCTCAAATAAATTGCACTTCATATTCAAGGCTCTGACGAGGCTATAGGATGTTATTCAGGAACTCAACTATGAGTCCACTGCATCTCATAGCAGAAATAGCTGTAAGCTTATGAAGTTCATAACATAGCCATCAATTTCCCTGTATCATCTCTTTTTCTTCTATACATACATACATACATACATATATACATACATACATAATACATACATACATATATAAATGCATACATACATACATACATTAAATCACTAAAGTTAAAGTCTGGTCATAAAGTGTCCAATGGTTTCGCATCCATGAAAGCTGCAGCCTTGTGGACAGCTAATCAGATTATACAAAGACAAGTTTAACTCTTCACCTCTCAGAGGTGAAAAAATGTTATGGTCAATTGATCAAATGGCCATCAGAGAAAGAAAGTATATATATATATATCATCATCGTTTAACATCTGCTTTCCATGCTAGCATGGGTTGGACGGTTCAACTGGGGTCTGGGAAGCCCGAAGGCTGCACCAGGCCAGTCAGATCTGGCAGTGTTTCTACAGCTGGATGCCCTTCCTAACGTCAACCACTCCGCGAGTGTAGTGGGTGCTTTTTACGTGCCACCTGCACAGGTGCCAGAGGGGTCTGGCTTCGGCCACGATCGGTTGTAGCTTTTTATGTATATATATATATATATATACTCTTTTACTCTTTTACTTGTTTCAGTCATTTCACTGCGGCCATGCTGGAGTACCGCCTTTTAATTGAGCAACTCGACCCCGGGTCTTATTCTTTTGTAAGCCAAGTACTTATTCTATCGGTCTCTTTTGCCGAACCGCTAAGTAACGGGGACATAAACACACCAGCATCGGTTGTCAAGCAATGCTAGGGGGACAAACACAGACACACAAACACACACATGCATATATATATATATATATACATATATACGACGGGCTTCTTTCACAATGCTTTGGTTGGTCCAAGGCTATAGTAGAAGACACTTGCCCAGGGTGCCACGCAGTGGGACTGAACCCGGAACCATGTGGTTGGTAAACAAGCTACTTACCACACAGCCACTCCTGCGCCTATATATATATATATATATATATATATATATATATATATAAATAAATAAATGGAGTTGAACGAAGATGTTATTAAAATTCTTTTACTTTCGACATATGTTTCGAAGACAACATTGGTTTTATTCTAAAGGAATAAATGATGTAAAATGTAATCTTCTCATCAGGAAAGAAAGAGAGCCTATTTCAACAACAAGACATTATAGCAATTACGATGACTGCCTAAATGATAAACAGAACGTTATTAAGTATTTAAAAAACCGTTAGTAGATTTGACGTCAAAGGCAGATACTAGGAAGAAATAATAAGTAGAGAACTAATAAAGAGGAATACATTGGTTGAAAAAAATGTTCAGTCTTAGAAGTAGATTTCTCTATTGAAGTATATATATATGTACTTATATGTGTTTATATATATATATATATATATCATCATCATCCTCATTTAACGTCCGCTTTCCATGCTAGCATGGGTTGGACGGTTCAACTGGAGTCTGGGGAGCCCGAAGGCTGCACCAGGCCAGTCAGATCTGGCAGTGTTTCTACAGCTGGATGCCCTTCCTAATGCCAACCACTCCGAGAGTGTAGTGGGTGATTTTATGTGCCACCGACACAGGTGCCAGACGAGGCTGGTGAACGGCCACGCTCGGATGGTGTTTTTTATGTGCCACCGACACAGGTGCCAGACGAGGCTGGCAGACGGCCACGCTCGGATGGTGTTTTTATGTGCCACCGACACAAGTGCCAGATGAGGCTGGCGAACGGCCACGATCGGATGGTGCTTGTTACGTGCCCACAGCACGGAGGCCAGTCGATGCGGTACTGGCTACAGCCACGTTCGGATGGTTTTCTTGTGTGCCACCGGCACTGGTACCACAAAGATACAAATTCCATTGATGTTCATCTATTTTGATTTGGTTTGATTTTCACTTGCCTCAACAGGTCTTCACAACTGTCACACACTTGCCTCAACAGGTCTTCACAAGTGTCACATACTTGCCTCAACAGGTCTTCACAAGTGTCATAAGAAGGAAGGTATGCACAGGTGGACTGACTACGTCCCAGGTAGGGGCCACGGGTTATGGCCTGACTAGTCTTGCCGGGTCTTTGGATGGTGTTTTTATGTGCCACCAACACAGGTGCCAGATGAGGCTGGCGAACGGCCACGATCGGATGGTGTTTGTTACGTGCCCACAGCACGAAGGCCAGTCGATGTGGTACTGGCTACCGCCACGTTCAGATGGTTTTCTTGTGTGCCACCGGCATTGGTACCACAAAGATACAAATTCCATTGATGTTCATCTATTTTGATTTGTTTTGATTTGATTTGATTATAATTATTATTATTATTATTATTATTATTATTATTATCACTTGCCTCAACAGGCCTTCACAAGTGTCATTTGATTTGATTAGCACTTGCCTCAACAGGTCTTCACAAGTGTCATAAGAAGGAAGGTATGCACAGGTGGACTGACTACGTCCCAGGAAAGGGCCACGGGCTATGGCCTGACTAGTCTTGCCGGGTCTTCGGACAGGTGCCAGATGAGTCTGGCGAACGGCCACGATCGGATGGCGTTTGTTATGTGCCCACAGCACAGAGGCCAGTCGATGCGGTACTGGCTACAGCCATGTTCGGATGGTTTTCTTGTGTGCCACCGGCACTGGTACCACAGAGATACAGATTCCATTGATGTTCATCTATTTTGATTTGTTTTGATTTTTTGATTTGTTGATTTTCACTTGCCTCAACAGGTCTTCACAAGTGTCACAAGAAGGAAGGTATGCACAGGTGGACTGACTACGTCCCAGGTAGGGGCCACCACGATCGGATGGTGTTTGTGTTGTGTCCACATCACAGAGGCCAGTCGATGCGGTACTGGCTACGGCCACGTTCGGATGGTTTTCTTGTGTGCCACCGGTACTGGTACCACAAAGATACAAATTCCATTGATGTTCATCTATTTTGATTTGGTTTGATTTTCACTTGCCTCAACAGGTCTTCACAAGTGTCACACACTTGCCTCTGCCTCAACAGGTCTTCACAAAGTGTCACACACTTGCCTCTGCATCAACAGGTCTTCACAAGTGTCACACACTTGCCTCAACAGGTCTTCACAAGTGTCATAAGAAGGAAGGTATGCACAGGTGGACTGACTACGTCGCCGGGTCTTCGGATGGTGTTTTTATGTGCCACCGACACAGGTGCCAGATGAGGCTGGCGAACGGCCATGATCGGATGGTGTTTGTTGTGCCCACAGCACGGAGGCCAGTCGATGCGGTACTGGCTACGGCCACGTTCGGATGGTTTTCTTGTGTGCCACCGGTACTGGTACCACAAAGATACAAATTCCATTGATGTTCATCTATTTTGATTTGGTTTGATTTTGATTTTCACTTGCCTCAACAGATCTTCACAAGTGTCACACACTTGCCTCAACAGGTCTTCACAAGTGTCACACACTTGCCTCTGCCTCAACAGGTCTTCACAAAGTGTCACACACTTGCCTCTGCCTCAACAGGTCTTCACAAGTGTCACACACTTGCCTCAACAGGTCTTCACAAGTGTCATAAGAGGGAAGGTATGCACAGGTGGACTGACTACGTCTCCGGGTCTTCGGATGGTGTTTTTATGTGCCACCGACACAGGTGCCAGATGAGGCTGGCGAATGGCCATGATCGGATGGTGTTTGTTGTGCCCACAGCACGGAGGCCAGTCGATGCGGTACTGGCTACGGCCACGTTCGGGTGGTTTTCTTGTGTGCCACCGGCACTGGTACCACAAAGATACAATTCCATCGATGTTCATCTATTTTGATTTGTTTTGATTTGATTTTCACTTGCCTCAACAGGTCTTCATAAGTGTCACAAGAAGGAAGGTATGCACAGGTGGACTGACTACGTCCCAGGTAGGGGCCACGGGTTATGGCCTGACTAGTCTTGCCGGGTCTTCTCACGCACAGCATACTTCCATAGGTCTCGGTCTCTAGACATTTCCTTAGTGAGACCTAAAGTTCGAAGGTCGTGCTTCACCACCTCGTCCCAGGTTTTCCTGGGTCTACCTCTTCCACAGGTTCCCTCAACTGCTAGGGTGTAGCACTTTTGCACACAACTATCTTCAGCCTTTCTCGTCACATGACCATACCAGCGCAGCCGTCTCTCTTGCACACCACAACTGACGCTTCTTAGGTTCAACTTTTCTCTCAAGAACTTACACTCTGACGATTATGAACACTGACATTACACATCCATCGGAGCATACTGGCTTCATTTCTTGCGAGCTTACGCATATCCTCAGCAGTCACGGCCCATGTTTCACTACCATGTAGCATGGCTGTACGTACACATGCATCATACAGTCTGCCTTTTACTCTGAGCGAGAGGCCTTTTGTCACCAGCAGGGGTAAGAGCTCTCTAAACTTTGCCCAGGCTATTCTTACTCTAGCAGTTACACTTTCAGCACACCCACCCCCGCTACTGACTTGGTCTCCTAGGTAGCGGAAGCTATCAACTACTTCTAGTTTGTCTTCTTGGAACGTGGCAGAAGTTGGTCTCTGCACATTTCCAGTGTTTATTGCTCCTGAGCATTTGCCACAGACAAAAACTATTTTCCTAGTTAGCCTTCCTTTGACATTGCTGCACCTCTTATGTGTCCATAGCTTACACTTGGTGCATCTTATAGAGTTTCTACCTACACCTTTTTTACAGATCGAGCAGGGCCATCTACCTGAAGGCGTTTGTGATTGATCTACCTTCCTACTTATTAGGACTTTGGTTTTGGCTAGGTTGATTCTAAGGCCCTTCGATTCTAATCCTTGTTTCCACACCTGAAACTTCTCCTCCAGTTCCTTATAGTGACTCAGCAATTAGAGCAAGGTCATCAGCATAGAGGAGCTCCCAGGGGCATCCTGTCTTGAATTCCTCCGTTATTGCCTGGAGGACTATGATAAATAGGAGGGGACTGAGGACTGAACCTTGGTGGACCCCAACCTCTACCCGGAATTTTTCACTGTACTCGTTGCCAACCCTCACCTTACTAGCAGCGTCTCTGTACATGGCTTGCACAGCTCTCACCAACCATTCATCTATCCCTAGTTTCCTCATTGACCACCAGATAAGGGATCGGGGGACCCTGTCAAAGGCTTTCTCCAAGTCAACAAAAACCAGGTACAAGGGCTTATCTTTGGCTAGGTATTTCTCCTGCAGCTGTCTTACCAGGAATATAGCATCAGTAGTACTTTTCCCTGGTACGAACCCAAACTGCATATCATCTAAGCTAACTCTCTCTCTAATTAGTTGGGCTATAACCCTCTCCGTAACCTTCATTACCTGATCCAGCAGCTTGATGCCCCTGTAGTTATTTGTCTCTAGGGCATCGCCTTTACCTTTGTAGCAGTTGACTATTATGCTGCTACACCAGTCATTGGGTATGACCCCCTCGTGTATCACCTGGTTAACTATACGGGTGACTAAGCTATAGCCGACACCACCAGATATTTTGAGCATCTCTGCAGTAATTCCTGATGGGCCTGGGGCTTTCCCTGTTTTCATGCTTCTAATTGCCTTATCTACTAAGGAACTGTTAACTCGGATTGCTGGTCCCTCTGTTGGGTTGACATTCGGCAGACTCTCTTTATCCCATTCATTTTCTTCATTCAGCAACCTATCATAGTGGCGTCTCCAACCTCTCTCTTTGCATCCTCATTAAGCGCAAGTGAACCGTCATCCTTGCGAACACATTTCTCTCCTACCACGTCACGATTCTCTCTCACACACTGTCTTGCAACACGAAATACCTCAAGTCTTTCATCCTCACGGCGCAGGACATTGGCAAATTTTTCCTTATCTGCCTCCCCTCTGGCTAGATAGACCTGTCTCCTGGCTTCCCTTCTGGCAGACTGATACACTTCCCTGCTACCACCGTTCTTCCAGGCCTTCCAAGCCTGTTTCTTTTTACTTATATATATATATATTCATCTTTTTGTGTTACTATTTGTATCTGTTTCCCACTGCCTAAACACAGTAGGGCCATAAATTAGGTCTCTCCACAATATATATCATAAATATCCTCATCATTTGATTCCAGACAATTGTCTAGTTATCTATTTAATAGATCTTTTCACCTTCAGTTGTCACAGACTAATGCCATTGTATGGTCAAATACATCTTCCATTGGATGAATTTTGGTTATAATGATTCTGCCTGTACTGGCTGACCCACTGCCAGCATACAACTAGATGAGCTATTTTGCTATATGCAGCACTGCCCATTTTATCTTCTTCTTCTTCTTCTTCTTCTTCTTCTTCTTCTTCTTCTTCTTCTTCTTCTTCTCCTCCTCCTCTCCTCCTCCTCCTCCTCCTCCTTCCCTGCTTCTACTTCAATTTCATTTTCTTCTGATCGCTCTCCTCCCCCTCCTTCTCTTTCTCCCTCCCATCATTATCACCCTCTTGATTCCTGAACCCCAATATATTCATCCACATACATGCTTTTAAATCTTTTCTATTTTCCTAACAACAAGGTCTGAAGTATGTACAATGTAATAACACACCTTTTGTGCAAGTCTGAAACAGTGCCTCACCAATGTCTAAAACCACAAATATTATATGATATTTCTTTTAGGATTTTCACGTAAACTAGCATTACAAATGGAGTTGGTACAGAATAAGTAAAGATGTAATCTTTAACAGAGATTATATCTGTTATCAAACATATTTAAAACCACATGGTACTTTTTTAGTAATATATCAAAGAGAAATGTATTAGGGGTCCTATCCACAAGACTAATATATATATTATATATATATATATATATATATATAATATATATATATATATATTGAAAGGCACACTTCGCAACCGTGTAGTTCTGAGTTCAGTCCCAGTGCACACCATCTTAGGTAAATGTCATTTAGCTGCAGCCCTGGGCCAAAAAAGCCTTGTGAATGAATTTGTTTGATAGACACTGAAAAAAAACAAAAACATATCACATGACTTTTCATCTCCCTTTGATGGTCTGATTTACATGAAACTTATTTTATTCCATTTGTATTCACATTTCAATGGTGCCTTACTTTCAAGATATTTTCCCATTGTGAGCTGGTTTGGGCTGTATTAGATTACAGACAAGAACACGTGCAAGCAAGCACACAAGCAGGCAATCATAAAAGTACCCCCAAAACATCACGTATCTCAGGAACCTGTGGTCTGATTTACGCGAAACTTGTCTTATTCCATTTGTATTCCCATTTCAGGAGCACCTTTCTTTCAGAGTGTTTTCCTATTATGCACTGGTTTGGTTGTAATAAATTACAGAAAACACACATGCAAGTAAGCATGCAAACAAAACTATCCAGGTGTTCACAGTAAAGGGCAATTAACTCCAGGTTTGGAAACAAACCCCCAAAAAATGCACATCTTGGGAATCTGTGGTCTGATTTACACGAAACTTGTTTTATTCTATTTGCATTCACGTTTCAGTGGTACCTTACTTTCAGAGTATTTTCCCATTATGTGCCAGTTTTTCTATATTAAATTACAGAGTAGCATGCAAGCAAGCAAGCAATCACAGACTTTTAGCATTATATAATGTTGTACATATTTTATAAAGTATCATTTCTTTCCCTTTATTTCAGTAATTTTGAATAAATATGGCCATGCAATTAACGAAGGAACAAAGAGTTAAAGCTGTTCAACTTTATTACCAAAATAATGACAATGGAACTAAAGCTGCTTGTTTGTTATCAGCAGAATTTAACACTCATCAAGTTCAGAGCTGAAATATCACCAGCTTAATTAGAAAATTTGAAAGAACACGAAGCATAAGTGATGCCGCAAGGTCAGGAAGGCCAGTTTCTGCAACGAGTTTTGAAAAGTCAGATGAAGTAAAAGAATCATTGTTGAACACTCCTCAAAAATCTAGGGAATAGCTTTCTTCAGAGTTGAAAATGTTTGTAGACTCTTAAAGAAGCTTAAGATGAGATGTTATATATCTCACTTGTTAAAAAGCTTGCATGATGGAGATGCAGATTGGTGATCAGGGGTTTGTGAAACTTTTCTCTTGGGCAAGTGTCTTCTACCATAGCCAACCAAAACCTTGTGAGTAGAAGACAATGTGACAATAATAAAGATATGTTATGACAAAAGCAAGGATAATTTTTGACTTCCCCTTGTAAAGGGGTAAAGACCCCCTTCGGTCATGAATGACCATGGGATTGCACCTAGAAAGTTATCCTCCTAGACACAAGTCCGGGCAAGGTTGTTTATGGAAGGCCAGCAGTCGCCCATGCATACCAGCCTCCCCTCTCCACGCCACCAGTGTTATCCAAGGGAAAGACAAAGGTCGATACAGCTTGGCACCAGTGACGTCGCAGCTCATTTCTACAGCTGAGTGAACTGGAGCAACGTGAAATAAAGTGCCTTGCTCGAGAACACAACACTTCCCCTTGTACATATATATATATATATATATATATATATATAGTGCATGGACTAGTGGTTAAAGTGTTGTGGTATTGTGCTCACAATCACAAGATTGTGGTTTCAATTCCTAGACTAGGTGGTGCATTGTCTCATATTGCTCTGCAATCACTTCAACACCTGACACATGGCACACCATGCACCTGTTCAGGCAACGTCGATTTGATGGAGGGTGTGAGCTGAGGTACAGCATGAATATTTGATCAGTATAAACAAACCATTTGAGCAGGTCGTTCAGCCAAAAAGCTGAACACTCATATATTGTCTTTGATGAGAGAGTCCATCATACACACATACATGCACACACACACACACACACACACACACACACACACACACACACACACTCATACACATTCAGATATACATATACATTTGTACATATATATATATGTTAAACAATGTGTACAGTATTATATATCCATCAGAGCCGATCTTACCAATCAGTTTCACATTAAGGATTTGACAGAGTGTTAGATAACAACCCGATTATATAAACCTGTGCTCTTCAGAGATGGCAGTTATGGAATATATGTATATATATATATATATAGGATCTCATAACACACACTATATATATATATATATATATATATATAAAATATGATAATAAACTTCGAAGTCCTCTGTAGGAATTTGTTGCTCTATAACTCACGTGGGTGGACATGGGAAGGTACAGAGCCTCATTCATATGTTTTGAATTCGTTAATACTGGATGTCGGGAATGGTTCGTCTGAGGTTACTCAAATCAGATGTGTATGTTTGATTTTTAGTGCTCTCAAATTTAAATTTAATGAAATATTGTGCTGATGAAAGGAATGTTTGTATAGGGATATATTTCTAGCATCTCTATACCTAACTAACCCCGAAACGCGTTCACAAGTAATCTAATTTTCGAGTGAACTTTCATTATTTTTCCCTCCATGCCTACGTGAATTGTTTTTGAGTATACATTGTCTGGGAGACTCTTCTTATAGTAGAGGAAATGGCTAAATTTTTTGGCTGCTATTTCTGAAAGTTCGGTGTGTGGTAAAGCAATTTTTTTTTTTTGCTGAACCCTAAATTATATAAAGTATATATATTTATATATATGTATATATAATGATCAATAGATATAGATCTATCATCTATTGTTTTCACGCCCTTGTTCACTACTTCTGTCCAACTTGTCTACCTTTACAGTACAATTATAGCACTCTTAAAATGTTATCATTCAAAAATTGGCCTTCTTTTATTCTGCCAAACACAACTCAGTTTAGAGATGAATATTAAGATAACAACAAAATATGGTTTTGGGGAGATGGCATATATTTTCAAACAAAAGGTGGCAAGCTGGCAGAATCGTTAGCACGCTGGACGAAATGTTTAGTGATATTTCACCCATCACTACATTCTGAGTTCAAATTCTGCCAAGGTCAACTTTGCCTTTCATCCTTTTGGGGTTGATAAATTAAGTACCAGTGAAACACTGGGGTCAATAAATTAAGTACCAGTGAAACACTGGGGTTGATGTAATTGACTAGTTTCCTCCCTGAAATTTTAGGCCTTGTTCCTATAGTAGAAAGGATATATTTTCAAACAAAATATTAATATTTTCTTCAAAACAAAATAATTTTCAAATGTTTCTAAGTCCTTAGCTTTATATCAAGCATGACATGCATTGTTCTCAAGATGGTTTGATTGTAAAGAAGTCTTAATTACTCCAGAAGCCTTGTTATGGATCCAAAATAAAAACATTGTCTTTCCACCAAAATCTGTAACCTTATTTTGAGTTGTATGAATTGTCTGACAATAGCAAATATTCAGAAGCAGAATAGAGAGAGAGAGAAAGGGAGAAAGAGAGAGAGAGAGAGAGAGAGAGTGAGAGAGAGAGAGATAAACAGACAGGGGTGTATTTGAGGCTGGGGTGGAGAAACAGAATTTCTGTTGGTAGGGAGAGGTGGAATGGAAAGAAAGAGTTTTTTTTTTTTTATTTTAGAAAAAAAAAAAAATAAGGGACATCAAGGGAAAGCAGAATAAATGAATAAATCAGAAATGTAGAGTGAAAGAAGGAAGGACAGGGTGTACAGACAGAGTGACAGACAATGGCTGGTGTGAGGTGTGGGGTGAGGAGGGAGGTGGGGTGGGGGTGGGGGTGAAGAAATAGAAGGAAGAAATCTGAGAATATAAATGGAATCTACAGAAAAATTATATGATTTCAGAAATAACTTGTCCAGTTGAAGACAAAAGGAGACTTTGAGTAATAAATTATGTTAATTTATTTCCCTTCAATCTGCCTAACTCTCTATCAGTCAGTCAGTCAGTCTGCCTGTCTGTCTGTATGTCTATCTTTCTCTCTCTCTTTCTCCTTTCATGTCTATTTCTTCTTATTGTTTCAACCCTAAGTCATCCCCAGTCGACCAGAACCTATGATCGAAAGCAGTCCAGCCACGACCATCACGTATGACTCACAAGCGCTACACACCCCAGAACCATGTCATCCAATGTGTTCTTCAAGGCAGCAGGGTGTAACATGAGAGTCGATCTGGTTGTAATTCCTAACAAGTCAAGCAATGACTTAAAGCCCCCACCCCCACCCCACGCTCCCTTCATTGTTTATATATGTATATATATGTAGGTGTGTTTTTCACATTATTTTTATCTTTGTGCGTGTATCTGGGGAAATATATCTGAGCACATGTTCCTGTATGAGAGGGGATGGCAAGTTAGTTTCTTTAAATGCATATCTTTTCATCTGTTTTCACATATCTGTGTCCCTCTCTGTCTATATGTTTGTCTACCTATCTATCTATCCATCTATCAATCTATCGATCTATCTATCTGTCTGTCTGTCTGTCTCTCCCTCTCTCTCTCTCTCTCTATATATATATATTATATATATATATATATATATGTGTGTGTGTGTGTGTGTGTGTGTGTATCTATCTATCTATCTAACTATCTATTTGTCTCTCTGTCTGCCTGCCTGTCTGTCAGTCAGTCTGTCTGTCTGTCTATCTATTTATGGTTCTATCTATATATCTATCTTTCTCTTCATTTATCTCTCTATCAATCTGTGTCTTCCTATCTATCTATCCATCTATCAATCTACCTATCTATCTATCGATCTATCTATCTGTCTCTGTCTGTCTGTCTGTCTGTCTCTCTCTCTCTCTCTCTCTCTCTCTCTCTCTCTCTCTATATATATATATATATATATATATATGTCTATCTATCTATCTATATCTATCTATCTATCTATCTATCTATCTATCTATCTATCGATCTATCTATCTGTCTCTGTCTGTCTGTCTCTCTCTCTCTCTCTCTCTATATATATATATATATATATATATATATATGTCTATCTATCTATCTATATATCTATCTATCTATCTATCTATCTATCTATCTATCTATCTATCTAGCTATCTATCTATTTGTCTCTCTGTCTGCCTGTCAGTCAGTCAGTCTGTCTGTCTGTCTATCTGTTTATGGTTCTATCTGTATATCTGTCTTTCTCTTCATTTATCTCTCTATCAATCTGTCTTCCTCTCTATCTCCCTTGCCCCCTTGTCTATTTGCTTCTTTTGACATCTGTTCCTATCACATCTCTATTTGCCTCCAGCTTAACCATTTCTGATGTTCTTCAGTCTTGTTCACTCTCACTTGATCATTAAAACATATTACTTGAGTTGCCAAAAAAAAAAAAAAGCAAAAAAAAAAACGAAACAAAAACGAAACAAAACAATAAAAATAAAATATATATATAGAGAGAGAAGGAAAAAGGAAGAAAAACAAACATGAAAAGCAAAACCCACTGAAGAATTTTTCTTTGTTTGGTTTGGATATTTCTGAGTAAAGCGTAACCTTTACAATTATGGTAAGACCCTTATATATAAGATGATGAAATAAATAATGTTCTCTTCTAACCAAAAGAAGATACGAAAAAAAAAAAAATTAGGAAGAAAATGGAATAAAAATGGTTTCAGAATAATAAAAAATAATGTTTGGTTGTGGTAAAATGTTTTATTGTTTTTGCTTTTTTTTTTTTTTACATATTTGGAAAGTTTACAATATATTTAACTAAGATTTCTAAATGTTGCACTTTTAATGAAATAGGCAGAATAAGTTTTCCAAGTTCTATCTGACTGTCTGTCTGTCTGTTTGTTTCTTAGTCTGTCTGTCTGTCTCTCATTCTCCCTTATATATATATATATATATATATTATTATATATATATGTCTATCTATCTATCTATCTATCTATCTATCTATCTATCTATCTATCTATCTATCGATCTATCTATCTGTCTCTGTCTGTCTGTCTCTCTCTCTCTCTCTCTCTCTATATATATATATATATATATATATATATATGTCTATCTATCTATCTATCTATCTATCTATCTATCTATCTATCTATCTATCTATCTATCTAGCTATCTATCTATTTGTCTCTCTGTCTGCCTGTCAGTCAGTCAGTCTGTCTGTCTGTCTATCTGTTTATGGTTCTATCTGTATATCTGTCTTTCTCTTCATTTATCTCTCTATCAATCTGTCTTCCTCTCTATCTCCCTTGCCCCCTTGTCTATTTGCTTCTTTTGACATCTGTTCCTATCACATCTCTATTTGCCTCCAGCTTAACCATTTCTGATGTTCTTCAGTCTTATTCACTCTCACTTGATCATTAAAACATATTACTTGAGTTGCCAAAAAAAAAAAAGCAAAAAAAAAAACGAAACAAAAACGAAACAAAACAATAAAAATAAAATATATATATAGAGAGAGAAGGAAAAAGGAAGAAAAACAAACATGAAAAGCAAAACCCACTGAAGAATTTTTCTTTGTTTGGTTTGGATATTTCTGAGTAAAGCGTAACCTTTACAATTATGGTAAGACCCTTATATATAAGATGATGAAATAAATAATGTTCTCTTCTAACCAAAAGAAGATACGAAAAAAAAAAAAATTAGGAAGAAAATGGAATAAAAATGGTTTCAGAATAATAAAAAATAATGTTTGGTTGTGGTAAAATGTTTTATTGTTTTTGGTTTTTTTTTTTTTTACATATTTGGAAAGTTTACAATATATTTAACTAAGATTTCTAAATGTTGCACTTTTAATGAAATAGGCAGAATAAGTTTTCCAAGTTCTATCTGACTGTCTGTCTGTCTGTTTGTTTCTTAGTCTGTCTGTCTGTCTCTCATTCTCCCTTATATATATATATATATATATATTATATATATATATATGTATATGTATATATATATGTCTCAGTCAATTTCTTTATTAACCATGAGGTTGAGAAAAAGAGGGGACGATCCGAGGACAGAGAAAACAAACATTGGGGTCAGGGTATCGAATGAGACGAAACATATGAATAGACAAACAATTAAATTATTGTCTCTCTAAGTACCTATATACACTAACATATATGAATGCCCATTCATATGTGTCTGTCTGTGCATATGTGTGTGTGTGTGCATGTTTGTCCCCCATCACTACTTGACAACTGGTGTTAGTGTGTTTACATCCCCATAACCTAGTGACCTAGCAGTTTGGCAAAAAACCGATAGAATAAGCACTAGGCTTTAAAAAATATAAGCACTGTGGTCGATTCTTTCAACTAAAATTCTTCAACATGGTGCTCCAGCATGGCCACAGTCTAATGACTGAAACAAGTAAAAGATAAAAGATATATACATATAGAAATAATGTTCATTATCAATTCAAGATGGCTGTTCCGTTAGAACCCCGCTGAGGATGAGCACAAACAGCTCAAAGCCATATGGTTTGGTGATCCTTTGTCTGATGGTAGGGGTTAACCCCTCTGCTTGCAGTATATATTGGGTACAGATTCCATCAATAACCAACTGGAGGAGGCTCCTCCTGGGGTTAAAAACAGCAGTAATGTCAGTTCCTACAGAACAGGCATCTTGAAGTGGCAACAAGCATTACTTCTCCGTATAGTTACTATTTTCGTCTCAAATGGAGATTTTCTCATTAGCTACTTTGCTTATTGATGTGTGAGTGTGTGTGGCTGGGCAGTAAGAAGCTTGCTTCCCAAACACATGGTTATGGGTTCAGTCCCACTGCATGGCACCTTGGGCAAGTGTCTTCTTCTATAACCTCAGGCCAACCAAAGCCTTGTGAGTGGATTTGGTAGACGGAAACTGAAAGAAGCCCATCATATATATATATATTATATATATATATATATATATGTATGTGTGTATATGTTTGTGTATCTGTGTTTGTCCCTCAACATCGCTTGACAACCGATGCTGGTGTGTTTACGTCCCGTAACTTAGCAGTTCGGCAAAAGAGACTGTGTCTCACAGACGGTCTTGAAACGCCTCCTTGATCTTGGGGACCTACTCAGTCTTACTGTTGCAGGCAGAGTAGTTGGTGTCATTCTCAATTGTGCCCCACATGTGGTAATCCATGGAATAATGAATGGAGGAATTAAGAGGCCAGAAATTGGAGATGGTGAAATTGTAGAAATTCTCCAACAACCATTTCTGACTCTTTGCGGATGTATGGTAAGGATCTGAATCCTACTATCACACATATGAGCCTCTGGTAGCAATCCTCTCCAGCCAGGGCTTGACCACAATTTCCAGCAGCTTCTCATAGTGCTCTGAGCCCCATTTAAAGATGTGGGGTGGCATGACATTACCCTCACTGGAGGCACACCCAAAGGCCATCACAGTTTGGGGGTACTTGGGATTTTTTTTTATCTCTATGTCACATATTACAGAGCATTGACCAGCAATCATCATGTCAGCCTTTTGAAAACTGGTATGAATCATCATCATACAGGCAGCTCCTCCAATATTCTGATGACTTCCAGTCTTCCATGTCAGCGAACCTCTTCTCAACTACAACTTTAATCTCTATGCTTTCCAATGCTGTTGAATATTCACCTGTATATATAGCGGTTCCTGAAAGAAAAAAAAAGAATCATGGACAATTTTTAAATTTATCCCAAAAACCTGGAGTTTACCCTATTAATATCATCTACAGGTCCAGACTATCACACAGATGGTAATCTTATTAAAAACACCTGTCTGAAGAATATCCATAAATATCTGCAGTTTCCACAATTATAACCAAGGAGAATGGAGTGAGCAAGTTCTTTTATTTCATTGATTTACAATTGTTTCATCAAACATTGATCCCATGAAGATTGCTATATTATTCAATAATTTATGCAACCCTTAACATATGAAGTGTCTTAGCTGCAATATTGAAGATCAATTCTTCAGAATCATGCATAAAGCTTATCTGCAAATAACCTGTATGCATGATTCTGAAAAATCAATCTTTGCGATTGTGTCTACGATACCCAATGTATTAATGGCTGCATTTTTTTTTTTTTGCTTTCCATTTTCTTTGGTTATAATTATATATATTTATATATATACATATATATATATATATACATATAAATAAGGTAAAAACCAACAGTCCATGTACAGTTACATATATATATATCATCACCACTATCTTCATTAAAATCATCATCATCATCCTTTTACATGTGCTTTAAAGCTGTTATGAGTTGGATGGGTCAATGTCCCAGTCGATTTTTATTCAGTCTTACTGCCCCATCCTTAGACAGGTTACAGGACCACATCCATATATGATATACTTAAATATACAGAGGTTGGACAAAATAATGCAATCAGAAAACTACTACTTTCAAAATCAAACGTTGCAAATCATTTAGAGTGGAGTAAAAACCTACAGAATTGGTTCCTAGAGCAGTGGAAAAATGTTATTTTCTTGGACATGTCATCCTTTACCACTGACCAAGTATACATGTGGAGACAGCCAAAAGAAGCATTTGATCCAGACTGTCTTCTTCCAAACGGTTATAGATGGAGGAGGATCTGTGATGATCTGGGGTGCTATATCTTGGAAATCCGTCAGCCCAATGGTTTCCTTTCATGGCAGAATTAACAGTCAAAACTATTTAAGCATTTTATCTGATCAAATTCATCCTATGGTTGCGGAACTATTTCCAGAGGGAAATGCAATCTTTCAGGATGATAATGCACCAATTCACACAGCTAGAGTTGTTACTGAATAACATGAGGAACATTCTAGTGAAGTTGAACATTTTATCTGGCCACCACAGTCCCCAGATCTCAATATTCCAGAACATTTATGGTGCATTTTAGAAAAACAAGTAAGGAGTCGATATCCTCCACCATCATCACTACAAGAATTGGAAACTGTTTTAGCTGAAGAATGGAAAAAAATTCCTTTGGAAACAATTCAAACTTTGTATGAGTTCATACCTTGTAGAATTCAAGCTGTAATCATGCATGCAGGTTATTTGCAGATAAGCTTTATGCATGATTCTGAAGAATTGATCTTCAATGTTGCAGCTAAGACACTTCATATATTAAGGGTTGCATAAATTATTGAATAATATAGCAATCTTCATGAGATCAATGTTTGATGAAACAATTGTAAATCAATGAAATAAAAGAACTTGCTCACTCCATTCTCCTTGGATATAATTGTGGAAACTGCAAATATTTATGGATATTCTTCAGACAGGTGTTTATAAAAAGATTACCATCTGTGTGATAGTCTGGACCTGTAGATGATGTTAATAGGGTAAACTCCAGGTTCTTGGGATAAATTTGAAAATATTAATGGTTGCATAAATTATTGAATAATATAGCAATCTTCATGAGATCGATGTTTGATGAAACAATTGTAAATAAATTTGTTTGAAATTTTAAGGTGTTTCCATTATTTTGTCCAACCCCTGTTTGTTTAAGGAACTCTCACCCAAACCATGAAAAGAATCTCAATACATTTGAAATCCAGAATACATTAAATTTATTGAAAACTATATTTTATGGACTGTGAGCTTTGTTTCGTTCATTTCTTCTTACATCAAAAATATTTGAAACTGTTTATTAAGCATCATAGTACTTACACTAAAATAAACAAACAAACAAACAAACAAATAAATAAATAAATAATAAAAAGAGACAGAAAAGAGAAAGAAGAACAATCACTGAAATGAAAAACAAAATAAAAAGAAAAAAGAGTTGTTTGTTTATCTAAATAATAGCTTCATTTGATTAGTTGAATACAATAAACTAACGAAACCATTCTTCCAAAGCAACTTCTAAACACAGCATTCGAGCTGCCTTTCCTCCTTTCTCTCCTCTTGTTCTTCCTTTCTCTCTCATATGCCTTGTTTCTCTTTTCTCTGTTTTCCATTGGGTTTTTTTTTTTGCTTTTCAATCTTGTTTTTTTTAACAGTTGTGTTCTTCTCCTTCCTTTTTCCTTTTTATTTTCAGCCATAAATGCTTTTGGTACTAAACAAAGTGTTCCAGATATTTCTGATGAGCTAAGAATTCAGGGAAACAAGAATGTTGCCTATGAAATATTGTTCTCAGTATGTGTGTGTGTGTGTGTGTGTGTGTGCGTGTGTGCGCATGTGCATGCATGTGCAAGTGTGTATGTGTGTGTGTATTTGTATGTGTGTGTACAGGTGTAGGCATGGCTATGTGGTAAGAAGTTTGCTTCCCAGCCACATGATTCCAGTTTCATTCCGATACTGTGGCATCTTCGGCAAGTGTCTGCTACAGCCTCAGATCAACCAAAACCTTGTGAGTGAATTTGATTGACAGAAACTGAAAGAAGCTCGTTGTGTGTGTGTATATATATATATAAAACTCTGTGTGTTTCTCTTTAGGTCTGTATTTGTCACCCCTCCACCACTTGACAACTGGTGTTGGAATGTTAATGTCACAGTAACTTAACAGTTTGGCAAAAGAGACCAACAGAATGAGTACCAGGCTTTACTTAAAATAGCAAGTACTGGAGTCAATTCATTCAGCTAAAATTCTTAAAGGTGGCACCCCACTATGGCCACAGTCTAATGACTGAAACAGCCCACTAATTTTGATCAAATATCCGACAATCCTTCGATAGATGTAAGAGTTAATCCAATGAAAGACAACAACAATTCGTGTGAGTTTTTGAGGCCTTCGTGAACATGATATGTTTATTCCGATCCAGGAGGAGAGCATTTGTATGCAGCTTGAACATTCAACATTTTACAGAACAGAATGAAATTGAACAAAAAATAGGAAGAAAAGCATATAAAATCATATTAAAATATGTACAGTAAATGTTAAGATACACACCATAAAGTAGTGTAGCTTAGTGAATGAAATCAGCTGTATTGTTTTATTCATCGATCTTTCAGAGCTCATATTTCACCATGTCTTATTGCA
This sequence comes from Octopus sinensis, assembly GCF_006345805.1. Classification (NCBI taxonomy): domain Eukaryota; kingdom Metazoa; phylum Mollusca; class Cephalopoda; order Octopoda; family Octopodidae; genus Octopus; species Octopus sinensis. The sequence continues at coordinate 17,069,380 of NC_043020.1, forward strand.
CACCGCATTCATAAATAAAGCATCCATAATATATGGTAAAAACTGCCAAATTGTATTCATAAATTTAGATTACATTTTTTTTACTGTACTGTATTAAAAAATAAAAATTATTTGTTTGTTAGCTTAAAATAGGTTTTTATTAAGCATGCATTATTGAAAATGCATTCATAAATAAAATACAGAATTGGGAATGGCTATTATCGGTTTAGGCTAGAGATAAGTAAATTCAGCCTAGCATAGCCTAGAGACAAGTCGTTTTTTCGACTGAAGTCATGTCTCTGGAACCAATTAACAACACAGGGTGAGGTATGCCTATATATAAGAAAAAGTATAAATAATGGGCTTTGTATATTATTTTTTATTTGTGCATCTTTGACATGGTATATATGTGTGTGTGTGTTCCTTTCTGTCGAAGAGTGTAGGCTCGAAATGTAAAAGACTTTCTCACTTCCCGGACAAGGTTGTTTATGGAAGACCAGCAGTCGCCCATGCATACCAGCCTCCCCTCTCCATGCCACCAGTGTTATCCAAGGGAAAGGCAAAGGCCGATACAGCCTGGCACCTGTGACGTCGCAACTCATTTCTACAGTTGAGTGAAGTGGAGCAACGTGAAATAAAGTGTCTTGCTCAAGAACACAACATGCAGCCCGGTCCGGGATTGGAGCTCACAACCTCACGATCATAAACTCAACACTCTAACCACTGAGCCATACGCACATACATGTATACATACATACATACATACATACATACATACACACATACACACATATATATATATATATATATATATTTCTTTACTACCCACAAGGGGCTAAACACAGAGGGGACAAACAAGGACAGATAAACGGATTAAGTCGATTATATTGACTCCAGTGTGTAACTGGTACTTAATTTATCGACCCGAAAGGATGAAAGGCAAAGTCGACCTCGGCGGAATTTGAACCCAGAACGTAATGGCAGACGAAATACGGCTACGCATTTCTCCCAGCGTGCTAACGTTTCTGCCAGTTCGCCTTATATATATATATATATATATATATATATATATATATATATATATATATACATATATACACACACACACACACACACATACACACACATATATATGCACATGTGCATGTGTGTGTGTGTGTCTGTGTGTCTATGTATGTGTGTATAGACAGACACAGATAGAAGCAGTCACGGCTGTATGGTGACATAGTTTGCTTTGTTTTGTAACAATGTCATTCTAGGTTAGTCTCACTCCATTGCACCTTGGGCAAAGGTTTACTATTGGGCTGGCCATTTGGTTTTTGTTGATCCTAATCTTCAAGCACTCTAATGTGTAACTAACTTCAGTCTGTCCCTTCCACAGACACACTTGTTAAATACTTGACTCTGCAATATAGTTCAACATAAACTTGTGATGAGACAGTTTGTATTTTGTGTGCTTAAGATCACCCTGAAAATGGAAAAGCAAAGCAAACATTATCAACACCTCATGCTTTTTTATTTTAGAAAAGAAATACTTGGGCTGGTGTCCAAGGGCCCAGTAAGCCCACTGGGAATGACAGACTCCTGGTCTTTGTCAAAGCATCCCTCTAGGAGAAGGTTAAGTTGTGTATTAATTTTGGAAGCACTCCGTTGGTTACGACGATGAGGGTTCCGGTTGATCCGAATCAACGGAACAGCCTGCTCATGAAATTAACGTGTAAGTGGCTGAGCATTCCACAGACACGTGTACCCTTAACGTAGTTCTCGGGGATATTCAGCGTGACACAGAGAGTGACAAGGCCAGCCCCTTGAAATACAGGTACAACAGAAACAGGAAGTAAGAGTGAGAGAAAGTTGTGGTGAAAGAGTACAGCAGGGATCACCACCATCCCCTGTTGGAGCCTCGTGGAGCTTTAGGTGTTTTTGCTCAATAAACACTCACAACGCCCGGTCTGGGAATCGAAACCACGAGACCGCTGCCCTAACCACTGGGCTATTGCGCCTCCACAAAGTTGTGTATATAACCCACTGCTCTACTTAGTGGAGGCACATGGCCTAGTGGTTAGAGCCGCGGACTCGTGGTCGAGGGATCACGGGTTCGAATCTCAGACCAGGCAATGTGTGTGTTTATGAGTGAAACACCTATTCTCCATGAGGTTCTGGCAGAAGGTAATGGTGAACTTTTGCTGACTCTTTCACCACAACTTTTTCTCACTCTTTTCTCCTGCATCTTGCAGCTCACCTGTGATGGACTGGCGTCCCATCCAGGTGGGGAACCTATATGACAAGGAAACTGGGAAACCAGCCATATGAGCCAGGTATGGCTCGAGAAGGAACAAACAACAATAACTACCCTACTGAGCTGGATATCTTGCACTTTGCTGGTCTCTAGGTTGCTTGGTATTGCAAATGATAGTTATTGTGGCATTGTGCAAGCACCAATCAACTCAAAACTCCTACACAGGCATTGCTTGACACATCTATCAGCGATGGTCCTACTCATCTAATGAATAAGCAACAATTATGTATGTATGTATGTATGTATGTATGTATGTATGTATGTATGTTGTATGTATGTATGTATGTATGTATGTATGTATGTATGAATGCATGTATGTATGAATGCATGTATGTATGTATGCATGTATGCATATATGTATGAATGTATGTATGTGTGAATGTATGTATGTATGTCTGTATGTATGTATGTATGAATGTATGAATGAATGTATGTATGTATGCATGCATGTATGGATGCATGCATGTATGTATGTATGTATGTATGTATGTACGTATGTATGTATGTATGTATGTATGCATGTGTGCATGTATGTATGTATGTATGAATGTATGTATGTATGTATACATACACGGTTGTGTAAAAAAAAACACAATTCAGACAACACATTCAAAACACAAATGAACACCACACAACAAAATAACAATATCCACATTGCACATATACTTAACAACAAAAGACACAAAACACTAAAGCATCAACAAAAAACAACATACAAAATAAATCAGATACACACGCACGTACAAAAACCAAAAACCAAACCAAGGTTAATGTAGTTCTCTACCTCTAAAAGACAACATTCTTACAGAGCAGCAAGAGATGCACCTGTTAGTACGGTTGAAATTCTCATGAAACGGTTACAAACATTACGATAATGATAAAGGTAATTTCAGAAAACATCATAATCATAAATTTACTATTTGTATTTTTCATTTCCTATTGTATTTGTCATTTGTGTAAACATCTAGTTTTTTACTCCTTCTCATCTTATCCCAAATAAGATAGTGTGATTACCTTATAATTTACACCTGTCTCCTTCTCTCTTGCGTTCTCTCTTTTACTTCCTCTCCCTATTTACCCAACTTAATTATTTCAGTGGCGTGTAGTCAGCGTTTGCTCTTGTTCAGTTTTTTTGCTTTTTGATATGCAAGGTGCAGGTGTGACTATCAGGTAAGAAGTTTGCTTCCCAACAACATGGTTCCGGGTTCAGTTCCACCGTATGGCACATTGGGCAAGTGTCTTCTATTAAAGTTTTGAGCAAATCAAAATCTTATAAGTGGATTTGGTAGACAGAAACTGAAAGATGAAGGCGGTGAGCAGGAAGAAACGTTAGCACGCTGGGCGAAATGCTTAGCGGTATTTCGTCTGCTGTTACATTCTGAGTTCAAATTCCGCTGAGGTCGAATTTACCTTTCACCCTTTCAGGGTTGATAAATTAAGTACCAATTATGCACTGGGGTCGATGTAATCAACTTAATCCCTTTGTCTGTCCTTGTTTGTCCCCTCTGTGTTTAGCCACTTGTGGGCAATAAAGAAATAAGAAACTGAAAGATGCTCATTGTATATATATATATATATATATATATATAAAATATTATTAGAGACAAAACCACTATTTTGCAAAACAAACAAGGAAAGACTTAATCAATACATAAAATTTTAATAAATAGTCAAAAAAACCGCCACTACAATTGATACTTGTCTTGATCGACAATCTTCAGGTGGACTTCCAATAAGTCAGTTTCATATTTGAAACTGACTTATTGGAAGTCCACCTGAAGATTGTCGATCAAGACAAGTAACAATTGTAGTGGCGGTTTTTTTGACTATTTATTAAATTTTATGTATTGATTAAGTCTTTCCTTGTTTGTTTTGCAAAATAGTGGTTTTGTCTCTAATAATATTTTATAATATTTTACTATAAAATTGGATTTAATCCTAAATCTGATTTTTTCCCTGTAAATTTGGATTTATTCCCTAATATTTATTATTATTATATATATATATATATATATACACACGTTTGTGTGTATTTGAGTATGTGTTTGTCCCCCTCCACTGCTTGACAATTATGTCCCTGTAACCTAGCAGCTCAGCAAAAGAGACCGATACAATACATACCAAGCTTAAAAGAAAAAACAAATTAACTGGGGTCAATAAGTCTGACTACAATTCCTCAAGGCAGTGTCCCAGCATGACCACAGTCAAAAGACTGAAACAAGTGGAAGATAAATGATAAAAGAAAAGAGAAATGAGAAGATGGATATAAATACATGTATGGATAATGATAATAATAATGATAATGATAATAATGATAATAATGATAATAATAATAATAATAATAATAATAATAATTGGTTGGCATCCTTTCTGTCTCGGGAGACAATGGAGTTGCGCATAAAGTAGTCTAGTCCGGCTTTTATATTTCATGTCCTGATACATTTCCTGCTGTGGCTGTGTATTCCTATCCTGGACAAACACTCCCTCTGTAGTGAAGACTAATAATAATAATAATGATAATGATAATGATAGTGAAAATAATAACAAAAATCAGCTAAGATAGAACATCTACAAAATTCAGCATTGCTTGGAGCTGTAAGAATTCTTCGCAGGATTCTTGAAGCATGATCAATAAATAAGTGTCACCTTAGTCTTCTGACTCTGAACAGCTGACACTTTCCATCATACCCAGCAAAATAAGCTGAGAGTTTTCATCAAATAATAATAATTATAATCCTTTCTACTAAAGGCACAAGGCCTAAAATTTTGGGGGAGGGGTTAAGTTAATTTCATCGACCCCCATTACTCAACTGGTACTTATTTTATCGACCCCCAAAAGGATGAAAGGCAAAGTCGAGCTTGGCAGAATTTGAACACAGAACGTAAAGACGGTTAAGATACTGCTAAACATTTTGCTTGGGGTGCAGACAATTCTGTCAGCTTGCCACCTTTCCTACCAGCTCTGATGATAATAATAATAATAATAATAATCCTTTCTGCTAAGGGCAAAAGGCCTGAAATGTGTGGAGAGGGGACTTGTCAATTACACTGGCCCCCAGTGTTTTATTGGTACTTAATTTATCAACCCCGAAAGGATGAAAGGCAAAGTCAATCCTCGTGAAATCTGAACTCAATACGTAGCGATGGACAAAATATTGCTAAGCATTTCATCCAGCTAACAATTCTGCCAGAATAATAATAATAATAATAATAATAATAAATAATAATAATAATAATAATAATAATAATAAATGCCCGGATGCAGTACCAGGCAGTGGCTCTCATGGCTTCTGATCTTAACTGATTGGAAGTGTTATCATGTACATTGTTTTGTCTTGGTATAAAAGATGGGCTACAACAAATATTCTGCTCAATACCACAGATTTGCTTGTCAGTTGTTTGACCTTAGCCAGTTGAGCATGTCCCTTAGTGGCTGACGATATGTGCATCTCTGATCACGAGCAGAAGTAGTGGGGGAGCATCATAGCCATGTGTTGAGAAGGATTCTTTGGGGTTTGAATAATTCACCTCTGGAAACATGGGTGTTTCGTTCAACGTCCTTAAACAACCCTTATTCAGGGACCTTTTGAGCGGAATGGGTTACTCGATCTGAAGAAAATTCTAACTGGGCTCCACCTGCAAGGTCATGTGTTGTTTATCTTGATATGAGATCACCATGTCGCGCACATATGGTTGTGATGCATGTGCCTGGTGTACCCTTATCAGACGGGTAGTTATGATGGGTATACTGGGCTTCGTATATTTTACCCCAGTGTCACTTTGATGGCATGCTCTGCTCGCTCACTCAATAATAATAATAATAATAATAATAATAATGATAATCCTTTCTGCTATAGGCACAAGGCCTAAAATTTTGTAGGAGAGGGCTAGTCAATTACATTGCTTTCCACTCCTCCATGCTCAACTGGTACTTACTCTTGTACTTCTTTACTTGTTTCAGTCATATGACTGTGGCCATGCTGGAGCGCTGCCTTTAGTCGAGGAAATCAACCCCAGGACTTATTCTTTGTAAGCTTAGTAAGCTTAGTATTCTTAGTATTCTATCGGTCTCTTTTGCCGAACTGCTAAGATGTGGGGACATAAACACACCAGCATCGGTTGTCAAGTGATGTTGGGGGGACAAACACAGACACACACACATACATACATGCATGCATACATACATATATACGATGAGCTTCTTTCAATTTCCGTCTACCAAATCCACTCACAAGGCTTTGGTCGGCCCGAGACTGCCCAAGGTGCCATGCAGTGGGACTGAACCCAGAACCATATGGTTGGTAAGCAAGCTACTTACCATACAGTCACTCCTGCAAACCCATAAAAGATGGAAGGGAAAGTTGACTTTGGTGTAATTTGAACTCTGAATGCAAAGTAGGAAATGCCACTAAGCTCTTATCGTTCATTTGTTTCAGTCATTAGACTGTGGCCATGCTGGGGCACCACCTTGAAACATTTTTAGCCAAATGAATCAACCCCAGTACTTATTTTTTTATAAACCTTGAACTTATTCTATCGGTCCCTTTCTGCCAAACCACCATGGTGGTGGCAGTGGAGTTTCTGATGGTAGTGGTACTGATGGTACTGGTTTTGGTGCTGGTGGTGGTGGTGATGGTGGTGGTGGTGGTGGTGGTGATGGTGGTGGTGGTGGTGGTGGTGGATGCACTTAAATTTATACTGTACAATACATAAAATAGTATATGTTCAACTTAACTGAAATGCTTTGTGTATATGTGCATGTGTGTGTAAAACATATCTATTACATATATATATAAACTTGAAATAGGGACCTCATACAGTGTACAGAAAATAAGTGTTTATTTCATTTCACCAATTAAACTAACTATATCTAACTTAATATAATTACTTAATTAAACTTTAGCTAATGACCTTATAAAGTTACAAACTTTTCAATTTTACTTAATCCACTTCCAGTGGAAGTTTATCATCACCCACCACCACCACCATCACCCAGCACCACCACCACCACCATCACCACCACCACCACCATCACCACCACCACCATCACCACCACCACCATCACCACCACCACCATCAACACCACCAACACCACCATCACCACCACCACCATCACCACCACCACCACCATCACCCAGCACCACCACCACCACCATTACATCACCACCATGACTATGACTATGACAATGACTACTACCACCACAACCACCACTGCTACCATCATTGTTGATGTTGATGTCATTAAACAGATTATCAAGCAGTTTCAGTAGCTACCAATTACTTTCAACAAGACAAATTAAATTTACGAATGCCATGTCATATTCTAAAGCTTCTAAACCACCCCAACTGAAAACATGCAAATGTCCATGATACATACTTATATTGTTGTGAAACTGCTTTTACAATGAACACTGAACCTGAAATTGACATACTTTCAGATCACTTTGCTCTAAACCACTTAAATAATACTGCATTTAATTCTTTTATAGGAAAAAAAATTGGCTGCACATCAACACTTATGTTTGTCTTCTGATTGGATATAAATGACAATAATTTGTCCCTTTGTTTCTTAATGTCATAAAGGGTTGGAAAACCTTTGTTGTGTTTATTCGTGGTAGCTTTCTGATGCTTGCCTCTTTTTTTTAAAAAAAACTCTTATTCAATTTACTCATGTAAGGCTAGAGTTGCAATGCTTTCTCTTCATATTGTCTCCAAATAAATTATTCTCGTTTACACTGGAAGCTATTATACGTGTTCACGTGTGTATATACATCTATATATATGTGTTAGCTTGCTTACCAACCACATGGTTCCGGGTGTCTTCTACTATAGCCTGAGGCTGACCAAGGCCATGTGAGTAGATTTGGTAGACAGAAACTGAAAGAAACACATCATATATATATATATATGCATGTGTGTGTGGGTGTATGTATATGTATATATATATATATATGTGTGTGTGTGTGTGTGTGTATATATGTATATGTTTGTGTGTCTGTGATTGTCCCCCTACCATAGCTTGACAACTGATGCTGATGTGTTTACATCACCATAACTTGGCAGTTTGGCAAAAGGGACCGATAGAATAAGTACTAGGCTTGTGAAAAATAAGTTCTGGGGTCAATTTGTTTGATTAAAGGTGCTAGCATAGCAGCAGTCAAATGATTGAAACAAATAAAAGAATAATAATAAAAAAAGAGCATATATATATATACTAGCAGTATCGCCCGGCGTTGCTCGGGTTTGTAAGGGAAATAACTATATAAGCATTTTTAGAGAGTTATAGCCAAAAAATAGCAAAAAAATGCATTAAAAATGGAAAAAAAATGATGGTAAATTTTTTTTTTAAATCGTTGACTCATCGTAGACATTTTTAGAGAGTTACTTCCCTTATATAATAGTGAAAAAATGCATTAAAATGGAAAAAATTGATGGTAAATTTTTTTTAAATCGTAGACTCATCGTAGACGTACGCTAATACCCAGAAGGGCTCGATATGAATCACGACTATAAGATACTCGGTTTTGGTTAAACTGCACCGCAAAATGTGGGAGTAGTTAGGAATCTAAATCATAGGAGACAGACACACAACTTTTATATATAAAGATAATCGTAAAAAATCCCAAATTTTATTTAATTTGCTTTGCGGGAAGGACTGTTTTAATGAAGTTGCATCTTGTCCTTACCTTCGAAACGCAGAGTAGATAAAACAGGGACAACTGATGAAAGGAATATTCTTTATGTTGCATGTCTTGTATCTCTGTTTGTTTGTTTTTTCATTCTTCGAAAAAAGTTCGTTTTCTATGTTTTTTATGTTCTTGTTTCTCATTCTGTCTACGTTTTTTTGATGTCCTGTGCCCATATATGCATGTATATATACATATATATGTAGGTATGTACATACATTTATGTATGTATGCATATATTTATATACTATTCATATTATTATATATACATATATATTTATATGTATGTGTGTATGTGTGTGTGTACATGCATGCTTATATATATATATATATATATGTGTGTGTGTGTGTGTGTGTGTGTAAATTATAAATATGTATATACCCATACATATGCATACTGGTATTTATATTTACTTGTGTTTATTTTCTTTGTTATATATCAGTTTAAGTTTGTTTACAAAGACAGCAGATACAACAACTTAGAAGTTATCAAAGCATGAAATGAATTCAGATCAGTGAAATGTCAAACATCATTAGCATGTCAAATCTGTTTTATTCAGGCAGGTTCTGTTGCTGTCATCAATCCACTGAAATAGACAACAACAACAATAACAACAATAATGCCACTGCTGCTGCTGCTGCCACCAACAGTGATAATTATAATTAATTCATTCGTTTATTGGCCACAAGGTCTAACAAAAATCAATTGAAACATAATTGAAACACAGGACGAAAGTTACAAAGGTTTTGTCCGTTTGAAAAAAGTCTACTCTTAACTCTTTTACTCTTTTACTTGTTTCAGTCATTTGACTGTGGCCATGCTGGAGCACCGCCTTTAGTTGAGCAAATCGACCCCGGGACTTATTCTTTGTAAGCCCAGTACTTATTCTATCGGTCTCTTTTGCCGAACTGCTAAGTGACGGGGACGTAAACACACCAGCATCGGTTGTCAAGCAATGCTAAGGGGACAAACAGACATACAAACACACACACACATACATACATATATATATATATATATATATACATACACACATATATACGACAGGCTTCTTTCAGTTTCCGTCTACCAAATCCACTCACAAGGCATTGGTCAGCCTGGGGCTATAGCAGAAGACACTTGCCCAGGAGGCCACGCAGTGGGACTGAACCCAGAACCACGTGGTTGGTTAGCAAGCTACTTACCACACAGCCACTCCTGTATCTATGTTCAAAAGCAGGATAACAACGAAATATAAGTAACAATAAGGGTAGGTCCAGTGACAGTGATAATTATAATAATAGGCGAGCTGGCAGAAACGTTAGCACACCGGGCGCAATGATGAAAGGCAAAGTCGGCCTCAGTGGAATTTGAACTCAGAATGCAAAGACAGATGAAACGCAGCAAAGAGCACACCGGGTGCAATGCTTAGCAGTATTTCGTCTGCCGTTACGTTGTGAGTTCAAATTCCGCCGAGGTCGACTTTGCCTTTCATCCTTTCGGGGTCGATTAAATAAGTACCAGCTACGCACTGGAGTCGATGTAATCGACTTAATACCTATGTCTGTCCTTGTTTGTCCCCTCTATGTTTAGCCCCTTGTGGGTAATAAAGAAATAGATAATTATAATAATAGTTTCAAATTTTAGTATAGGACCAGTAGTTTTTGAGGGGAGGGGGAAACCAATTACACCAATCCAAGTGTTTGGCTGGTACTTATTTTATTGACCCCAAAATGATGAAAGGCAAAGTCGGCCTCAGCGGAATTTGAACTCAGAATGCAAAGACAGATGAGACACAGCAAAGCATTTTATCCAGCATGCTAACAACTCTGCCAGCCCGCCACCTTAATAAACCTTCCTGCTATAGACACAAGGCCTGAAATTTGGTGGGGAGGAACTAGCTGATTACATCGACCCCAGTGCATAATAAGTACTT
>NC_043020.1:17085259-17087759 GCF_006345805.1 Octopus sinensis
TTTAAATTCTCCATATCAGTTCTATTCAGTGTAAGTTGGACCATTTTTGTATGCAAACATATATACATTTTTTTATTTCATGTATTTAATGTACTTTATATAATAATCTGTCTAACTTGCTTATCCCTACATTTACTTAAATCCCAAGTTTAAATCCTTGAGCACTACTAAGTGTATTCTTTATGGAGAATATCTGATTCTCACCTATGAACTATTTATATTTCTCTTTTTTTTCTCTTTTTACTTGTTTCAGTCATTTGACTGCGGCCATGCTGGAGTACCACCTTTAATCGAGCACCTCGACCCCGGGACTTATTCTTTTGTAAGCCCAGTACTTATATTATCGGTCTCTTTTTGCTGAACCACTAAGTAACGGGGACATAAACACACCAGCATCGGTTGTCAAGGAATGCTAGGGGGACAAACACAGACACACAAACACACACACACATATATATATATACATATATACGACGGGCTTCATTCAGTTTCCGTCTACCAAATCCACTCACAAGGCTTTGGTCGGCCCGGGGCTATAGCAGAAAACAATTGCCCAAGATGCCACGCAGTGGGACTGAACCCGGAACCATGTGGTTGGTTAGCAAGCTAATTACCACACAGCCACTCCTGTGCCTATGTATATATATATATATATACATATATACATGTGTATGTATATATTATATATATATATATATATATATATATATAATATATATATATATATATAAGCAACAAGTATATCTTAGGTAATTTGCTATAATCGTTTCATGCTACTTCATTTTATTAAACATTGTAAGTATTACATCAGTTTTAAAATGTTGAACAATCTTCAGCCATTTATAGAAGTCTTCCATCAAACGGACAATACATATTCTTATTTCCATTTCATTTGCCATAAGAGGTTAGATATACAGACACAGAGGTTGATTTGATTCTTAAGAACATGATAGTAGTAAAATTTACTCTCTGACTGTAGATTTTTCACTTAGTTATTTAGATCTGTTAGTAGGGAGGGAGGGATTTTCGCTCATACGCGTTCGACATGAGCATATTAACACCTTTACTTTTTTTTCTTATTGCTTATTTTTTACAATTTTTTCTGTATTTTGCTTTTTAGCCCTGTTTTTTTCTTATGCAAGTGCATATATAGATGTGTGTGAACCTTTTTTGTGCACGTGTGTGTGTGTGTGTGTGCGCACAAGCATGTATGCAGGTATGTATATATTTTTATTTCTTTTTTGGTGAATGTGTGGGTGAGCATGTGTGTGTTTCAAGTGAGGGGGGATGATTATATACATATATAAGGCGCAGGAGTGGCTGTGTGGTAAGTAGCTTGCTAATCAACCACATGGTTCCGGGTTCAGTCCCACTGCGTGGCATCTTGGGCAAGTGTCTTCTGCTATAGCCCCGGACCGACCAAACTGAAAGAAGCCTGTCGTATATATGTATATATATGTATGTGTGTGTGTGTTTGTGTGTCTGTGTTTGTCCCCTAGCATTGCTTGACAACCGATGCTGGTGTGTTTATGTCCCCGTCACTTAGCGGTTCGGCAAAAGAGACCGATAGAATAAGTACTGGGCTTACAAAGAATAAGTCCCGGGGTTGATTTGCTCGATTAAAGGCGGTGCTCCAGCATGGCTGCAGTCAAAGGACTGAAACAAGTAAAAGAGTATATGCACATGTGTGTGTGGGTGTGCAGGCACGCAAGTGTATGTATATTCACATGCACTTACACAATTACTATGAACATTTTTACTCCCTTATCTTTACTCCCCCCCTTACTTAGTGGTCATTCTAATATCTCTTTTGTCTTAATAATGGTCAATTTCCCTTTGTTTAATGGTTTTTTTCATAGCATTTTTTTCCGATGGCCCAATAACTGAAGAGATCCCAGGTGGGTTTCTGCCCCAACATCCAAAACTCGTAGTTTTATCATGGCTACCGAATACTTGTCACATATATATTTACAGATATCCCTCACTCTTTTTCGGAGAGGCACAAGCACATATACACACACGGCAGTAACTTCCACCTACTGAATTCAATCACAAAGTTCCGGTCAGCTCGGGGCTATAGTGGAAGACACCTACCCAAAGTGCCACGCAGTGGGACTGAACCCGAAACCATGTAGCTAGGAAGCAAGCTCCCTAACCACACAGCCATATATATATATATATATCTAATGTAGGATAAAATTTTTTCGAAAACAAATTTTATCAATGGCCAGCATATTAAAAAATACCTTTAAAGGTTAAATTGTAAACAACTTATAAATAGGGGCAAACGAAAAAAATTCTAATGCCAAATATGCCGAAAATTCGACATAATGTCCATTTACCATATAATTTTTTTCCCAGTACGCACGGTACTCGAAAAAGGTTGACAGAAATCTCTAAAAAATTCCATTATTACCATATCGGACCGATTTCAGGGTTAGTTCAAAAAGAACCCTCCCTTCGTCAGTGATACATGTGGCAAAGGAACTAACCCTGAAAT
>NC_043020.1:17090259-17095259 GCF_006345805.1 Octopus sinensis
AATGGTGTTTGTTTGAAATATAAATTAAAAATTAAAGGGACATTATAGGGACAGCACTTCTGTGAAACAATCGTAAGATGCTTTAACCCTTTAGTGTTTAAACCGGCCATATCTGGCCCAGATATTCTACATGTTTTACATTCAAATGGGCGATATCTAGCCTCTCACACCTAACCTACATTGATATTCTAAAACCTCAAAGCTATAAGATAATGTATGATTAATTCAAAACAATTTAAGTGAAAAATTATTACATTTAACAGAGTAATCTGAACACTAAAGGGTTAAAAACTTAATTCAAAACTTTTAAACTGTCATATACATTATGTATTTATACTTATACATATTTACATATATTTTTATTTTTAATACAACTATTATTTTACACACGTATATATCTTTCTGAAGAATTTTCTAATATTAATTTCCTGATATTAATAAAAATATATTATAAAATATATATAATCACTCGTATTAAATATATAAATACTTTAATAGTATTAATAATTTGATATAATAGAGCACTCAATATAAATTCAGTATATAATATTCTCATCGAATATATTTAACTACAGATATATATATATATATAGCATGGACTCTCCTATTGTCAGACGACATATGAGGATTTGGCAATTTCTTGCCAAATAACTACACAGATGATTTGTTTATAGTGACCAAATGTTTATGTACACATAAATACACTCCCTCCATCAAATTGACATTACCTGTACAGGTGTACTGTGAGCTACAGGTCAGACGATGAAATGATTGCAGAGCCATGGGAAATGAACTGCTTGGCTCAAGAACACAACACAATACCCAGTTTGGGAATCGAATCCATGATCTCGCAATCATGAGTGCAACACCCTAACCATGTAGCATATAAGACCATAGCGGATCTTCTTCTAGCAAAATGGATGTCCACTTTTAATGATTCATCCCTCTTATATAATAGTTTTACTTTAATAGTTTCAGTATGAAAGTGAAAGCATGTGACATTACAATAGAGAGATGTTTTTGTTTCACTTTTAACACGTAATACTGAAATAGTGGAGAAGATATGATATTACCGTGGGCTCGCTCTACATGGACCCTAAGTAAGGCATGTGTAAAATTTGAATGAAATTGGTTGTGTAGTTCTCAAGTTTTAGGGATTCACACAGACAGACAGACACACATATATATATATACATACATGTATATATATGGATTGTGTATATATATGTATATATTTATATATATATATATATATATATATATATATATATATATATATACAAAATGAGAAAATGGAGAAACATACATAAATCAATCATCAACCATCAGATAATACCCAATCAATACTTTATTAAACCATACACAACAGCACTGACATTATACATAATATATTGCAAATATAACTAGACATGGAAATAGAAATAGAAAATAATATATATATATATATACATGTATATATAATATATATATATATATATATATATATATATATATATACATGTATATATAGAAATATTAAAATTACTAAGTCTCTCTAAAAGAGAACAGCGGCAGCGTTCCCGGAAAATAATAGTTATCGCCATACTAATATGGCATTCTTTAAAAAATAAGAAAAAAGCTGTCCGCTTATTAGCTCCATGAGGCCATCGCCTTAAGTTAGCTATTTGATACACAAACTGTATCCATATAACCTTCGAACAAGGGAGGTCAGTTGCTCCACACTACTGACCGGCAGCTACAGACGCGTTTCGGGGTATTGCCCCTTTTTCAATGCAGCGTAGCCAGCCAGTAGGTGTCGCTTCTGACAAACTCTCTGTTCGATGGTTTTATTTACCTAGTTTCGGTGGAATACATCCACTTGTTTTCAATAATAGAATATTAAAATTACTAAGTCTCTCTAAAAGAGAACAGCGGCAGCGTTCCCGGAAAATAATAGTTATCGCCATACTAATATGGCATTCTTATGAAAATAAGAAAAAAGCTGTCCGCTTATTAGCTCCATGAGGCCATCGCCTTAAGTTAGCTATTTGATACACAAACTGTATCCATATAACCTTCGAACAAGGGAGGTCAGTCGCTCACACTACTGACCGGCAGCTACAGACGCGTTTCGGGGTATTGCCCCTTTTTCAATGCAGCGTAGCCAGCCAGTAGGTGTCGCTTCTGACAATCTCTGTTCGATGGTTTTATTTACCTAGTTTCGGTGGAATACATCCACTTGTTTTCAATAATAGAAATATTAAAATTACTAAGTCTCTCTAAAAGAGAACAGCGGCAGCGTTCCCGGAAAATAATAGTTATCGCCATACTAATATGGCATTCTTATAAAAATAAGAAAAAAGCTGTCCGCTTATTAGCTCCATGAGGCCATCGCCTTAAGTTAGCTATTTGATACACAAACTGTATCCATATAACCTTCGAACAAGGGAGGTCAGTCGAATGCCATATTAGTATGGCGATAACTATTATTTTCCGGGAACGCTGCCGCTGTTCTCTTTTAGAGAGTCTTAGTAATTTTAATATTTCTATTATTGAAAACAAGTGGATGTATTCCACCGAAACTAGGTAAATAAAACCATCGAACAGAGATTGTCAGAAGCGACACCTACTGGCTGGCTACGCTGCATTGAAAAGGGGCAATACCCCGAAACGCGTCTGTAGCTGCCAGTCAAGTAGTGTGGAGCGACTGACCTCCCTTGTTCGAAGGTTATATGGATACAGTTTGTGTATCAAATAGCTAACTTAAGGCGATGGCCTCATGGAGCTAATAAGCGGACAGCTTTTTTCTTATTTTTATAAGAATGCCATATTAGTATGGCGATAACTATTATTTTACATGTATATATATAGATGTATATGTATATATGTATATGTATAACTGTATATGTATACATGTATGTGTAGATGTTTATGTAATATGTACACACACATATATATATACATATATACATGCATACATATATACACCCATACACGCATACCACCCCACACACATACATAGGTGCAGGTGTGGCTGTGTGGTAACAAACTTGGTTTCAAAACACATGGTCCTCAGTTTAGTCCCACTGTGTGGTAACTTGGCATGTGTCTTCTGCTATAGCCTCACACCAAGTCTTTCCTTGTTTGTTTTGCAAAATAGTGGTTTTGTCTCTAATAATATTTTATAATATTTTACTATAAAATTGGATTTAATCCTAAATCTGATTTTTTCCCTGTAAATTTGGATTTATTCCCTAATATTTATTATTATTATATATATATATAAAACACCCTAATGGGGGCCTTAACTCACAAATTTCAGTAATTTCTTTTATGATCCAAAGCTAGGTCAAACGTACTGAATGGATCTTTATGAAATTTGGAAATTATATTCTATGCATAAGGGCCATAACCTCCATGACAATTCATATATTTTTGCTGTTGATGAAATTTTAACCATAGATTATTAGACACAAATCAAGTAATATTTATAAAATTTCATCTTCTTACAACTTAGAAAGACCCTTCCATGGGGACTTAACATTCACAGTTTTGTCATTTTATCTAAGCAAAAATGAATATAGTTGTGCTCTTGGAAGCAGTAGGGTCACACGAGCATAAAAGACAAGCATTATTTGTAATTCAATGGTACAACAGCGTAACAGTTTGCTTTGACATACACTTACATTGTGATTTCTGCAATGTGGTGCATAAATTGTCAAGTAAATGAGAAGCATCTTTGCCTCCACTGATTCAGTTGCAAAGTGTGGAGTAAAGTTATTTGATTGCAGACCTCCTTTCAGTCTTTTTATTATCACTGGGTCACACATAGTCCCCAGATGGTAATATTGATTTCAAGGCCTTCCCAGATGAGTGACTGGTTATTCAAAGACATTTATAGATTGTAAGCTTATTCTGTCCAGTTAC
Organism: Octopus sinensis; assembly: GCF_006345805.1. NCBI lineage: Eukaryota > Metazoa > Mollusca > Cephalopoda > Octopoda > Octopodidae > Octopus > Octopus sinensis. The sequence continues at coordinate 17,094,166 of NC_043020.1, forward strand.
GTATCAGTATAGCGGTCATTTGCAACTCCAGAGGTGACACTTTCATTTCTCCTTAGCCCTCACGTCACACAGTTTTTAATGTTTATTTCAGTTGGGTCACGCCCTTCCAATTGCTATAGATTCGTAATGCATCTTACAGCTGTGCCTGTCACCTGGATGGGAAACGACTAGGGTAGGGTAACTGACTGCTTATTGTGATCATTCGTCTTTTGGTTTCCTGTAGCTTTGCTCTCTTTTACAAACCCAGTGAACATATATTTCCTATTTCAAAGAAATTCAATCAATAGATATAAGACCCAAGTTAAAAAGATTCTCAACAATTCAACTTCTCTGGTTGACATTAAGACGCCCACCCCCAACAGGGGCCTTAACTCACACATTTTAGAGCTCCATGACCTTCATTTTTCAGGAGCAAAATCTTTTTAACAGGTTCAATAAGACTGGAATTTTGGAATATGTGCATAAAAATCAGTAGTATGGGATACATGTGGCCCGATTACAATTTTTTTAGAGTGCGTAAAGAGGGAAATAACCCTCATCTGCAATTTTGATGAAATTCGAAGCATCGATATTCTAGTTCTTTACAGAAAATATAACAGAAAAAACTAATTCTTCAATCGCATGTACACGGGCAACGCCGGGTATCTCTGCTAGTATAATATATATATATATATATATATATAAATTATTAATACAAAACAATAAGAGAGAGTCCACTATGTATCCCAGTCTTTTATACGCTAGGCCACTTGGTGTTTGAATTGATGTTACTAATTAATATTCAATTTTTTCATCCTTATTTTGACTTATATATATATATATATATATATATATATATATGTGTGTGTGTGTGTGTGTATGAATAATATATATATATATAGATATATATATATATATATATATATATATAATATATATATATACATATATATATACACAGGTATGGTAATGCAAACAGGAAAATAGAACTCAAAATATGAGTATATGAGTTGTAGTGCACCTGAGCACTGTACACAATTATTATTATTATTATTATTTATATTTTGTGCTAATGCACGAAACTCGGCCCTTGAGTCACTCTGCTGTTCCTCCTA
>NC_043020.1:17100259-17102759 GCF_006345805.1 Octopus sinensis
TATTTTTCTTTGTCCAAATTCATGTCACTAGGCCAGACTGAGTTATTTCTCTTAGCTTAATTCTGTTTTACTTAAGTACATGTGCATGTGTGTGTATACACACACATCACAAAAGTTTTGCCTTTGGCTGTTCATGACTGTCCACTCAACCCAGCATATTGAAGTCTGTATCAGATAATGATTGCACTATGTAAAATATATTTGTATATACTTTGCAACACTTATATATATATGTGCACTGTATATCTAGGTTGTACTGTTTTAATATTCACGTTTCCATTCTTGCTTCGGTCAGATGGAATTTGTTGAAGCAGATTTTCTATAGATAGATGCCCGTTTCTACCAACAGCTACCGGTTTCTAAGCAAGATGATATTTCCCAAGGGTCTGACATGCTAATTTTGTGGTGGATTGAAAACAAATGACACTGATTGTAAAGTGACGTTTGTTTACAACTGTTGCGCATTGTCAATCTGCTTTCATACTTGCATGGGTCAGCGAGAGTTTATCGAGGCAGATGTTCTATGGCTGGATGCCCTTCCTGTTGTCAACCCTTACCTGTTTCCAAGCAAGGTTATATCTCTCCATGGCTACACCTGTTTTTGCAGAATACTGAAACTGAAAACTGAATGACACTCATTTACAACAATCACAGTCAACTCCCACCCCTCCACGTATAAAAGGCCACTTTCAGTTTCCATCTACCAAATCCACTCTCAAGGCTTTGGTCAGCCTGGGACTTGCCCAAGGTATCACACAGTGGCCCTAAACCTGAAAGGAAAATTTGTTAACCTTACAACCATGCCTGCTCCTATACATACATACAAGCATACATGTGATGGGCTTTCAGTTTCCATTTATCAAACCACATTCAAGGCTTTGGTCAGTTCAGGGCTATAGTACAAGATACTTTTTTTAATGCTAGATGCATTTCCTGTTGTGAGCCCTTACAGGTTTTGCAATATTTCTACCTAACTGGATATTGTTTTCACATAGGATTAGAAACAAACAGTTGTTTGTGTGGTATTGCACTCACAACTATTGTGCAATGTCTGAAGACACACACATATATATTACAGGTTTCCTTCAGTTTCCATCTACCAAATCTGCTTACAAGGCTTTGGTTGGTCCAGGGGCTATAGTAAAAGGTACTTGATGTAGTATAACACAGTGGGACTAAACATGAAACCATGTGCTTGGGAAGCAAACTTAACAACAGACATAACTATGCCTATAGTGCCTATAGATGTTATCATCACTTTCAATGTAGGCATGGGTTGGACAAGATGTATTGAAGCAATATCTTATACCCTGATACCCTTTCTATTGCCAGTGCTTACTTTTTTTTTTAAGGAATGCAATTTCATTCCACTAACCAGGACATTTCTTAAATATGTCATAACTATAACATAACCAGTCCAAATGTTGTCAACGTGAAGATCACAAAAATAAACACTTATGTCCACACATAAACACATGTACATCTGTGTGTATGTGTACATGTCTGTATATATATAATACACAACTGATTTCTATGTTATTTGTATTTATCATTGTCAATTACAAGACATTGGTTTGCTCAAGGCTAATGTAAAAGGTTCTTGGACCACATCCCAAGTGTGTCTCCTCATCTTGACATCAAGTGATGGTTGTGTCACCATCATCAAAACAGTGTTCTTTGTTTCCAGTGTTCCAAAACACATCTGGTCAAGGATGAATATTATTGAATATCACCTTACTTGGAAAGAGGTGAGGGTTGGCGACAGGTAGGGAATCTGGCCATAGAAAATCCATCCAACAATTCCATCTGACCAATGCCAGCATAGAAATGCTGCTGTTGGCGATATGTATGTATATACATATGTATATATAATTACATTTATACATTTATTTGTTTTATATTATTTTTATTCCCTGTTGCCATGGGTGAGCTGGATGCTCTTCTTTATTTGTTTTACAAGTAGGAGATCCCTTGGTCTATGCAACTTCAAAGTCACATAGCAGATATGACATATTAAGAAGGGACCTAGCAATGACACCTTCCCTATTCTGCAACTTCCATCAAAGTGGGCAAGATATAAACCTACACGTGCACACATACACATGCAAATATGCACATAAGATGATCCTTCAGTTTCCATCTACAAAATCCACTCACAAGTCTTTGGTTGGCCTGTCGCTATAGCCAAAGACGTTTGCTGCGAAGTTGGATTGAACACTGAACCATGTGGTTGGGAACAAACTTCTTCATGCCACCTTATAAACATTTGTATAAACCAGTAGTCTTTATGTCTATATATATATACACCCATTACACTCTTGGAGAGGCTGGCATTCAGAAGGACATCCAGCTGTAGAAACCATGCCAAATCAGATTGGAACCTGGTGCAGCTAACCAGTTTCAGTCAAACTGTCTAACCCATGCCAGCATGGAAAGCAGATGCTAAATGATGCTGATGACATTACATCATCATCATTTAATGTCCATTTTCCAAGCTGGC